>NC_058085.1:325575280-325868399 GCF_014858855.1 Bufo gargarizans | reverse complement strand
TGAAACGATGTGTTGACTTTCTTTATTAAATAACTAAAAACAGGCATATATTTATTGATTTTCAAACTGGGTCCTGAGCCAAAAGGAGCCTGCCAACTCTCCCTTTTAAACATACGCCACATTGTGAGGCTGAAGCAGCCTGATCCCATGAAAAAGGCAAACAACAGGCCCAGCAGGTGGAGGGGACCTGTAACAAAGGACCACGTTAAAGTAAAAAAAACATCACAGATAACATCTGTTTGGTTCATTGTGGCGAGTGCTGACATTAACGATGCTTCCTCATTGTACAATACCTTCCCAGTGATTGCAATGTAACGCTGCTTTCACACTGGGTTTTGCAGTGCCCTTTGGAGGTATACATCCCGACATATCTGCAGCAGATGCCCCTGTATAGGCATACATACATGTATGTACAGTATGCCACAAGGCAGCACAATTGTTTTCACCAAAACGAGACACCATTATAAGTCAAGGCAGTCTGTTGGTGTCCATCGTACAACAGATCTAGCAATGGATTGCGGTTTCAATTTTTAACAGATACCATGACACCAGAGCCGCTTCCATCACTGACTAGGTAATTATACACATGTACAATTGCAATGCATGTACATGTGGAAACCAGATAAAATAATATGTAACCAACCACTCAAAGGAAGGGACTGGAGGAGGTTGCCCCTTAAACCGTACCAGAGTTTAAAAAAAAATATATATATTTTTTTTTTGCATAAAGGCTGTGCTTCTTTGTACAATCAGAACTGTGAAGAAACAGTTTTTTTCAGCCATATTACTCCCCGTTTCAGCTGCACAGCTAGATGCATTTCACTCAGAAGCAGGGGCAGCACCTCTTCTGCCAGCACTGTACTACCGTGACATAATTTCCCTTACTCCCCCCTAGGTTTGTTTTCAGCTCTGGAGCTCACAGAACAGATAAGGAGGGGGAAATCAGAGGCTCCTATGATGTCTTGAAGCAGTGTACAAGCAGTTCTTTAATCAGGCTCAGGTTCTCAGCTACCTCTGACAATCCCCACTTCCTCTCAGCCATCTTCTGAGTCTCTGTTACTAGGAACGGCTGCTTCCTGACAACAGGCAGTGGACTGCAACTTAGGTGACCATGACTTTACAGCTTTTTTTTCAGGTGGATGCATGCAGATTTTATTCAAATGAAGCGATTTAGAAATTTGCTATTTCTATTAACTGAAATTACATTGCATGAAAGTAATGGAACTCTAAACGGGACGCATACTGGACAGGGCCAGCCTTTGGGGTGTGCGAGCTGTGCGGCCGCACAAGGCGCCATGGCAACAGGGCCGGCCGGCGGCCGAAACAGCTTGCAGTTGGCCTCTACTCTTTTACAGGCTACAGAAGGCCGGCCCGACCCGAGATTGTGTGAACAAGGCGACTAGGCGAGCCTGGCAAGTAGCTAGTTGAGGTGCTGCAGCTGCCAGCGGTCAGGTTCCGGAGCGTGGAGGAGGAGCTTAGGGGCGTAGGCGCAGCGTCCAAGTGCTGCGCCTTCACAGAGAGCCACGGAAGGATCCGCTCAATGTGTGAGGGCGGCGGCCTGTGCTCTGCAGTCCCAGACAGGGAGGGAGCAGAAGACAGCGAGTACCTGTTATTTTTTTTATATTTTTTTTAACAAATATCTTTCATTAAATGGGGGCAGGGTCTAATTAAGGGGGGCAGGCCCAGGGGATTGGATAAGGTGGGTGACAGACACTGGGTATTATTAAGGGGGCAGGGGACTGGCTTTGGTTGACACTGGGTAAAGAAGGGCAGGGGACTAGGTAAAGGTGACAGGGTATGATTAAGGGGGGCAGGAGACTGGCTTTGGTTGACACTGGGTATGATTAAGGGGGGCAGGGGACTGGGTAAAGATGACAGGGTATGATTAAGGGGGCAGGGGACTGGCTCTGGGTGACACTGGGTATGATTGTACTTGTTTGCACTTGCACTTGAATTATCTGTAATAAAAAATGAACTGTTTGTTACAAAGATTGTTTTCCTCTTTGTGTATGTTTAGGTGAACGGGGGGCACAAGATTAGCTCGCACAGGGCGCCTGAACACCTAAGGCTAGCCCTGATACTGGATATTCAATTTGAATACAGTCACGCCCTATGGTTTGAATCTGGGTATACGGATAAGGCCACGGTATGTTCTTGTGAACATGTGTTATGTATTTGATTAGGTGGGTGGCCCTCTGCAGGTGGAGTTGCTGACGCAACAAATAACCTCACATAGGAAGTATCTACTTAGAAGCATATGACATTCATTTATGCTATGACTTAGAACTCACACCAAATTCAAAACACGCAAGCCTTAATTTGGATGTGCACACCAGGTTTTTAATCTGCATTTTTTTTTTCTCATAAAGCTTCAATTTTTTTTAAATGTTTTTGCACACAATTGCTAGACACCCTATACCTGGATTTTGGAATATTGTTTCTATCATGGGGTCCGCCTGGAGTCTTTTTCTATGCAGCGTGTGTGTGTAGCCTAAGGACTTTTCCACATGGTGAGCTGTTCACAAGTTATTTTTTTAAAATATTTTTTATGAAAGTGTACTTTCCAAAAACTTTTGATATGTCATAGTGACATATCAGACAGAGGTTTTAATCAGTGGGATATGCATGTGGAGACTCCCACCGATCGCTGAAACGAGGAGAAAGAAGCGCTCACATAGAGTGCTGTCTCTCCTTACTGCTGAAGACAAATTCAACAAAGTCTATGAGCCGTCGGTGGGGTCTCAGCACTCAAACCCCCACTAATCAAAACCTTTCACTGTCACTATGACATATCAAAAGTATGGCATTGGGGGACACAGCACCATGGGTATATGACCAGCTGCCACTAGGAGGCTGACACTAGAAAGGAAAAGTGTTGGCTCCATGTAGATGGGCTATACCCTCTGCACAGACACTAAACTAACCAGTTTTAGTCTAGTGTCCGTAGGAGGCAGATAGGACCTCCTCTGTTTCTTTGCAGGTCTTGCTGCTTTTTGTTTTTTATTTTATGTATTTTTTTCTCTTCTGCAGGTCTCTGCCTGCTGCAGGATGGGGCTCCATCGTGAATATCCACTTTAGTTGCACCCCCTGCGGGCGCGTACTCAGAGTACCTCGCCGGTCACCCAGTCACCCATTACTGCATTCGCAGTGGCATGCCGGCAATCCCACATGTGTGACTTTGCCGAAGGGGTGACCCTGCGGCGCCTGAAGACACTGGACGGTGAGTATTCTTCCCTGCGTCCCTATCCCATGGGGTTCAGGGTTAGTTCCCCTCTTTTGGCCGGGGGGTGGGAGATACTTTATTCGGGGGGCCTGGGGAGGTCCCCGTCTCCCCTTGTTTTCCCCCTGTTCTTCCGGGGGAATTCTCCACACTTGTGGGGGGGGGGGGGGGCCTTTTTTCTTCCCTCTCTTCGGTAATCTTCCGCCCTGGCCACCTATGCCTCTCCCTGGCCTTCCCTTATACTTTAGTCTCTTGCTTCTGCCTGGGACTAGCCCACATCTTTTCTGCCCTGTCCTCGGGCCCCAGGTGCTTCTTTTGCCCGGTTTCCCCCTCCATGAGCATCGCTTCTCCTCAGGAGCCTCCCACACCGGTTCTTCTTTTCCAAAAGGGCCCCCGGTCTACCGCGGTTCCGTCCCGCAGACAGCGCACTTTTTCCGGCCGCTTCATTAATCGAGGCCCCGGGTTTTTCCTCGCCTAGGCCGCCACTTTTGCATGGAGTCCCTCAGGTCGGCGATTGCTTCCCTCGAGGTGGGCGAGTTTCTGCCGTCCATCGACATCAGATGCTTATCTGCATGTCGCCATAGCTCTGTCTTATCAGAGGTACCTTCGCTTCGCGGTAGGTTCTCTGCATTTTCAATTCGTGGCGTTGCCCTTCGGCCTGGCGTCTGCCCCAAGGATCTTTACCAAGGTGTTGGCTCCCCTTATGGCAACTCCCCTGGCACTGGGAAGTGCGACAATACCTACCTGGACGATCTTCTGGTGAAGGCTCCGTCCCAGGAGGACAACCTTTCCAACCTCCACATCACCCAGTCCGTGTTGTCCCAGTTCGGCTGGCTGGTGAATCACTCCAAGTCCTCCCTTGTTCCCAGGAGGATGGAATTCCTGGGCATGGTTCCTTACGCCCAATTCCACACCCGGTCCCTTCAGCTCTCAATCCTTGCCCGGTGGAATAAGTCTCCGTCAGGCCTTGATCGCCCGATCCGCCTGTCCCTCAGGTCCGCCGGGACCTGCGCTGGTGGCGGAACCTACTAACCATCTCCATCGGCAGATCCTTCCTCTCCCCCCCCCCCCCCATTGGCAGGTGATCTCCACAGATGCCAGCCTGGCAGTTTGGGCGGCAGTCTTCGGGTCTCTCACAGCTCTGGGTCAGTGGTCGATACGCGAGAGCTCCCTACAGATCAATATTCTGGAGCTCAGGGACATTTAACTGGCCCTGTCCTGTTGGACTCTCCTCCGCGATCATCCTGTCCGGATCCAGATGGACAACTCCATAGCGGTGGCTTATTTGAAAAACCAGGGGGGCACCAGAAGCACGGCAGTCCTGAAGGAAGCCTCTCGCATCCTGCGGTCTCTCCACTGTCTACATCCCCGGAGTGGAAAACTGGGAAGCCGACTTCCTCAGTCGCCAGCGTCTCGACCCGGGTGAGTGGTCTCTCCATCCAGAGGTGTTTCTACAACTCTTTCAGCGTTGGGGAACTCCAGACGTGGATCTCTTCATCTCCCGTCTGAACCACAAGCTTCCGCTTTACGTTGCCAGGTCTCCCTTTTTGTTTTTTCACCAGGACAAGGTTGTTCTGCGCTCAGTTCCCTCCTTTCTTCCCAAGGTGGTTTCTTCCTTCCACATTAAATGAGGAGATTGTTCTGCCTTCATTCTTCCCCAACCCTTATGATCCCAGAGAGAGCGGTCTCTCCACCGTCTGGATGTGGTTCGGGCACTCCGGCTGTATCTCCAGTTAATGGAGTCCTTCTGTCGGTCTGACTCTCTCTTTGTCGTCCTTGAGGGCTCACGCAAGGGTTTACAAGCCTCCAAAGCTACCATCTCCCATTGGATTAGGTCAGCTGTCAAGGAAGCCTATGTGGCGAAGGGTCATGAGCCTCCCTTCCGGTTGACCGCTCACTCTACTAGGGCGGTCAGGCATCTAGCCTCTGCGTCCCAGGTCTGCAAGGCCACCACCTGGGCCTCAGTTCACACCTTCTCTAGGTTCTACCATATCCATTCCTTGGCCTCTGCTGATGCCAGTTTGGGTTGCAAGGTTCTGCAAGCGGCTGTGCACTAGGTTCTTCGCATGGCTGTTTCTGCCCACCTTCGCGGAATGCTTTGGGACATCCCATGGTGCTGCGTCCCCCAATGCCATTCATGAGAAAAACAGATTTTTGTACTTGCTGTAAAATCCATTTCTCGTTGGATGCATTGGGGGACACAGATCTCTCCCTTGTTGCTTTTTTATTCGTACGGGTTTTCCAGGTTTCCCAGGACCCTTTGATAATGGTCCTTTTTCTGGTTTAGGACATGTTGGCTTCACTGTTCGTCAGTTTTTTTGATGCTCCTACTGCTTTCGGACCAACTGGTTAGTTTAGTGTCTGTGCAGAGGGTATAGCCCATCTGGGTGGAGCCAACACTTTTGCTTTCTAGTGTCAGCCTCCTAGTGGCATATACCCATGGTGGTGTGTTCCCTAATGCATCCAACGAGAAAAGGATTTTACGGCAAGTACAAAAATCCATTTTTAAAAGTACAGGTACACGTTAACGGGCATCTGTCAGCAGATTTGTACCTATGACACTGGCTGACCTGTTACATGTGCACTTGGCAGCTGAAGGCATCTGTGTTGGTCCCATGTTCATATGTGCCCATGTTAATATATGCAAATGAGCCTCTAGGAGCAACGGGGGAGTTGCTGTTACATCTAGAGGTTCTGCTCTCTGCAACTGCAGCACCCTCTCCACTTTGATTGGAAGGGTCAGGTGTGGTGATGTTTTCACTGCCTGGTCTTGTCGATCAAAATGCAGAGAGCTAAGCCCCTAGGTGCAACATCAACGCCCCTGTTGCTCCTAGAGGCTCATTTGCATATATAAAAACTTCATTTTACTCAGCAACATGGACACATATGAACATGGGACCAACACAGATGCCTTCAGCTGCCAAGTGCACATGTAACAGGTCAGGTTTCATAGGTACAAATCAGCAGTAAGATCTCGAACAGGGTGGAAAGATGCAGTAAAATATCTAGCACAGCTGTACTTACCCTCTCATAAAGTTAAAGCCATGAGCACAAACCAGAATATTGCCGTAGGCGTCCACTTTCAAAAGATTCCCATATGTAGTATCAAACACCAAACCTCTGGGGAGAAAGAGGAGGAGATTTTACTTATTAGCTCACAAACATATTCACAAAATATAAACCTTAACCTCTGGGCAGACATCTTTATGTTATTCGGATGGTTTCTTCATATAAGTGCATATATACTCAATAAAAAAAAAAAAAGATTAAATGGTGAGATGGAGACAAAGAGGCAGAATAGAGAGGGCTAGAGACAGACAATGTGAACTGTGACTTAGGGGTCATTCACATGACCGTATGAATAGGTCCACATCCGTTTCGCAATTTTGCAAAACGGGTGCGGACCCATTCATTTCAATGGGGGCCGCAAAAGATGCAGACAGCACACAGTGTTCCGCATCTGCTGTTCCGTGGCCCTGCAAAAACGATAAAAAATGTCCTATTCTTGTCCGCAATTGCGGACAAGAATAGGCATTCCTATAATAGTGATGGCCATGTGAAAATTGCGGAACGCACATGGGCCGGTATCCGTGTTATGCGGACCACAAAACACTACGGTTGTGTGAATATAGTCTTAGGCTGAACCTGCTGATAAGAGGCCACCCCTTCCACTGTGTATCTGACATGATGCTCACCCCCTGGAATGTGCTGGAGCCTGGAGGACAAGATGGCTTTGGAGAAGTGGCACTATACATGGTGGTATAGCATACAGGTGCTTGACCGGCAAAGTATAAGGGTGCACGGCGGGTGCAATATTAGGGGGCATCTGGAGACGTATTAGAGGCCAACTCTGGAAGCAAAAGAGTAACGGGGGTAGAAGCAAGCAGAAGCTGTGATGGGGATCTGGGCCAGATGGACAGTAAAATGAAAATGATTGCAATCAGTGAGGGGGCCCTTTTACTATGGCTCCTTGAGACAGACAAATATGATTGATGGATAGATGGACGGATGCACAGTGGTCTCTTACCTGGTAGGAAATGTAGGGTCATAAACAAAACTCTGAAGCTCCTGTGGATAGCCAATGGACACCAGTCTTTCAACAGTAAGGTCAAAGCCAAGCGATTCATACTCTGGAGACTTGTATACTGGGAAAACATAAAAGAAAAAACATTTTTATCTATATGTTGCACTGATTAATCAAGTTGCTACCTCTCAGCCTGATCCAGCATATGCACAGGGAAGCGTAAAATCAAAGTGATATAAAACTTTCTGAATAAAAGTCTAAATCAATCCAAACTTTAAAAATGCACCATGCCAAATTACAATTTATTCACTCCCATTACCGCAAGCTTTATCCATAGGGCCACAAGAAGCAGAGATCTATAGAGCTAGATATTAGATTGTTTTACCTTTTCCAATCTCTAACGAGTTGATAATTAGGTTTTTATCAGTGATTTTCCACCCCCGACTCACAAAAGAGTGGAAAAATATAAGTTCGGACCCTACAGCAAGAAGAGCCACAAGTTCTGCAATGTGGAGGACCCTGTCATACAGCACTATAGATCTCAGCATCTTTAACTCCTGTGAAGATGTCTTGAGGTTTACCATTCCTTTAAAGACTATTTATTCAGTGTAGATATACTACTATTAGCAAGTGAGAGTTTATGACTTCCTTCTACATAATGTCTCCCGCGTGTAGTTTCAGCTGGAGCGTGTATGGATAAAACAATATTCAAAAAGCTTAAGTGCTTCATCCTGACGCGCTTTAAACAAGTCACTCCTGGGTAAGCAGTCAGACATCCTGGAGTGGAAATCCAGTTTTAGGAGCACTTGACGAATTGCTGGGTAATGGCTATGAAGGCAATCACTTAGCAAGACGTGGAGTCACGCAGAGCATTGCATGGTTCATGTGCGGTCTGCTTGTTGTGAAACATCTCACACTTCGCTCAGACCCAGCCTAGTTAAATGCGACATAAAAGCTGGCGGAGGTCCACTAAACACAGAGGTGTATTATTTTTAGTTGGTCCCGCTTCCACAGAGTCAAATTCTTCAGCTGCTGCCACAGCACAGGATGTTCTTGACATTGCATAACAGAACAGTTTAGGAGAGAAAGTGTTTACAGTCACAATGATGGGGGCAGTAGTAAACATGAACCAATACGGGACAAGGGGATGCAGACAAAATATACCAGAAACACCCCGAATAGCTGAGACAGAAATCCAAGGAACCCATAACAAACAAGCCCTCTTTTTCCAGCACATTATTTGCGATAGGACACAACTACACTGCAACATTTGTAGCACAACATTTTGTTGCACCAATGTCACGCGACAATTTTTATAATGGCAGTCTATGGTGTCGCACTGCAACATGCAACATGCTGCAACTGCGACGCAACAGTCGCAGAAAAATCCATCTCGAATACTTTCACACTCGCGTTTTGTGTGGACCAGTCTTGTATCTGCACAGACGGATCCGCACGAATAATGCAAACGCTTGTATCCGTTTATAACTGCATAATTCATAAAAAAAAAAAAAAGTCTAAGTCAAAACGGATCCGTCTTGACTTACATTGAAAGTCAATGGGGGACGGATCAGTTTTCAATTGCACCATATTGTGTCAGTGAAAAACGGATCTGTCCCCATTGACGTACATTGTAAGTCTAGACGGATCCGTTAGGCTCCGCATAGTCAGACGGTCACCAACATGCTGGAAGCTGCGTTTTAGTGACAGTCTAAAAAACGCAACGGAGGCCATCCCTGAAACGGATCTCACAGGCGGACCCAGAAACGCCAGTGTGAAAGTAGCCTAACTGACAAAGCTTCTGACAAAACATATGACTGGTGGCAGTTGAAGATTTAGGGCTCATGCGCACGTGCCCATACTGCGGCCCGCAAACAGCAGGTCGGCAACAAATGGGCACTGGCCGTTTGTGCACTGCATCACGAATGCTGACTTATTCATTTGAATGGGTCCGCAATCCGGAAGGTGCAGTGTGGAACGGAGGCACGGAACCACTAAGGTGTGCTTGCATGATTGGGTCCTGCGTCCGCATACGGAGGCCCTATGGTCTCCAGTGAGATGGACAAAAAAAAATAAAAAAATAAGGAAAAGAACAAATAACAGGTGGTGCTATACTAATTTTTTTTTATTACATGCAATTATAGAAGTATTCATATTCAGGTGCTGGTTTGAAAAATGTAGAATATTTTTGGTGGGACAACCCCTTTAAGATTTTTGGTGCCATATAAAAGAAGCGATCACCTGACGAACAAGCATTTGCTCTGTGAGAGGAGGCATGATCGGGGCAATGTAAAATGCTACTTTAAAGTGTTTTCCTGTACTTTTCTATTGATGGTCTATCCTCAGGATAGGCCATCAGCATCTGATTGGTGGGAGTCCAAAACCATACATCCCGCCGAACAGTTGTCCTGCAGTAGCTCCTGCGCTGGAACTACACAGCTCCATCCACCGTGTAGCGGACAGAGCTGGTTACTGCAGTGCTGATCATATTTACTTGAATGGGGGCAATGCTGCAGTTACCAGCTCTGTCCGCTACACAATGAATGGAGCTGTGCAGAGTCAGACGCCCACCATTCAGATATTGATGGCCTATAATGAGGACAGAGCATCAATAGAGAAGTACCAGAAAACGCCCCCATTTACAAGGGTCAATACACAGGGTACATTTAAAATGTTCTTTTCTCAACTTCTGTCTGCCCAGGAGGACTGATCTATCCTGGCTTCCAGCTATATATAAGTAATAAAAAAAAAAAAAAAAAAAAAAAAAAAAAAAATATACATACACTGACACAAACACAATTTAAAAGGACTAAAATAACCAAGCAGCCAATGTCCAAGACAAATAATAGAAAGCATTGAGAAACATGACAGGTCTGAAGAGTCAGTACAGTGAATGATTTAACCTCTTATTCCTTCCATCTTATTCATAGCAATGTCTTTGGTGGAGCCGGTTCTCCTTCAATGAACAGAAGGACAAAAGAAAAATGGATAAAACAACAAAGGTTCTTTTATCACTGCAGCTGTATCTTCCTGAGCGGAAAGGTACAGTAATCCTAGACATCACTGATGTATTCAAGTCACTTTGAAGCTAAGAAATGACCCACAGGGCCAAATATACTCCGTGGATTAAAAGGCCAAGAATAAAACAGTAACTGACCCATTTCCAGATTTTTAGGTTTTACATAATTTACTTCTCCTTTTATCTTATTACATTACCTTTTATATTAGTTAATGACACAAGTAAAACTGCTGCTGCTGAGATCTCACTCTGATAACCAAAGTGGAGAGGCACTGTGAAAGAGCCAACCAAACCATGTTTGGTACTACAGGGTTGGCCAGTTATAATGGTAGGCCACTATACACATTCATGCCTTCAGCTGTTTGGCCGGAGTGTCAGAAGATGGACCAGCGGCAATCAGCTGACTCAATAAAAAAATAAAATAAAAAAACATTAATGCCCATATGCAAAGTAATGAAGGGAAGAAAGAATAAATAGTACCATACGCCATCAGAAGCATAGAATAATGCTAGATGTCTCTATACTCATCACCTACTTTACAAAAAACATGGCTTCTAGTCGTAGGAAGCATCTCTTAGGGATACAGCTCTACAGTGGTAGAAGACATATTTTAGGGATACGGCTCGAGATTGGGAGGAGAGATCTCTGAGCGTTCTAGGGTGGTACGAGGTTCTAGGGTGGTAGGAGACATTTCTTAGGGATAGGCCTCTTTCACACTGTCAGTAGTTTTGGATCAGTATTTGTAAGCCAAAACACATAAGAGGCACAAATATATCTATGATACCTTTTCTCTGTAGGTTCCACTTTTGATTTTTGGCTTTTAAATACCGACTGTGTGAAATAGGCCATAAGATGCTACGGCAGTAGGGAACATCTCATAGCGATAAGGTGCTACGGATGTGGGGTATATCTCTAAGGGATAAGGTTCTAGGGTGGTAGGAGACATCTCTTAGAGATAAAGCTCGAGAATGGTAGGAGACATCTCTTAGCGATAAGGTTTAAGAGTGGTTGAAGACATCTTTTAGGGATAAGGTTTTAGGGTGGAAGCAGATATCTCCTCAGGGATAAGTTTTGAGAGCGGTAGGAGACATATCTTAGGGATAAGGTTCAAGAGTGGTTGGCGACATCTCTTAGGGAGAAGGTGCTACGGAGGAAGGAGAAGGTGCTACGGATGTGGGGGATATCTCTAAGGGATAAGGTTCTAGGGTGGGAGGAGACATATTTTAGGGATAAGTAAGACATGTAGAGAGATATGAAGAGAGCTACAGATTTAGTACACTGTAAGCTCTTCATTAAAGGGGGTCTTTCAGTCCTTTTATATTAATAGCCTATCCACAGGATAGGCCATCAATACCCGATTGGTGGGGGTCCAAAATCCCACTACCCCACAGATGAGCTGTTCTGCAATAGCTTTGATACTTTAAGTCCATTGTTTAGTGCAGTGATAGGCAAACTGCGGTTCTCCAGCGGTTGCAAAACTACAACTCCCACCATGCCCTGCTGTAGGCTGAAAGCTGTAGGCAGTCTTTGCATGCTGGGAGTTGTAGTTCTGCAACAGCTGGAGAGCCGCAGTTTGCCTATCACTGGTTTAGTGGACTGGTTACTGCTGCAATAATCAGCTCTGTTCATTCAAAAAATCCTTTAATGCTACTTTCACACCTTCACTTCGAATTCTGGCAGGCTGTTCTGGCAGAAAATAGCCTGCCGGAATTTTCCAGATCCTGACGGAATGTATAAGTATAATGGAGTCCGGCGGAGATCAGTACGCATTCCAGCAGACAAGCAGAGAACCGGTCGGACACAAACCGCTGCATGCTGAGGTTTGTGTCCTGCTGATTCTCTGCCGGAACAGCCATGTCTGTTTTAGTACATACTACTTGTATTTCCCATAAAATAAAGATGTCAAGACAGTGGGTGTGGAACCACTGTGTCAACCAACAGATCTTAATTGGGGATACTCCTATGAGTGTTAACCTGGCAGTCACCCTTTAACCCCTGTATGGGGATCTGGACTTTGCTGCAGGGGAATCACCAGGCCGATACCTCCTGGAGTAGTCTCTGTATGACCGACAGCAGACTCACAGGGGTTAGAGACATCGGTGCAGAGCACTGAGGGGTAAGGCAAAACCCTAGTCAAGGACAAGCAGAGGTTAGGACAGGCACAGGACGTGCAGCACAAGGGCAAAGCGGGCAAAGGGTTAATACGGAAGTCAGAGACGGGTCAGGCAATAAATGGTCACAATCCAGCAGAAAGGCAGTAAAAGGAAAGACAACAGAAACAGCATACTTTTGCAACATACTAGCAAGCTAGGAAACCTATTGCTCAGGCACCATTCCACAAGCAAAGGTGCCTCGAGTACCCCAGAGTAGCCAGCCAGCTCCTGGAGCAGATTAGAGGGCTGGAGGGTGTGCGCACGTGTGCTGCCTATGGGCAGAAGGGTAGAGGGCTTGCAGGAAAGCAGGCCAAAGCCAGCATGGAGGGACACAGACACCCGGGACTGGTAAGCAGAGCAGGGACAGCCGCCGGCACCTGGGACTGGTAAGCAGAGCAGGGACAGCCGCCGGCACCTGGGACTGGTAAGCAGAGCAGGGACAGCCGCCGGCACCTGGGACTGGTAAGCAGAACTCTAAGACAACTGCAGAACTGTTAGATACCGGCATATCAAAATTCAGGGGAAAACAAAACAAAAAAACACATTTACTGCTGCTGTGAAAATGATACTTTTGCAAAAAAAAATAAAAAAACCTGTTGAGCACCAGGATTTAAAACTTACTGCAAAAATGTGATCAGCAACATAAAATGTGTTCTGTCCTCACCTAACACTAAAAACACAATAATAATGAAACTGCTGCCCGTCAAAGATTCCATTCATTGGGATTAAATGGAAGGATCTTTGAAAATGCTGCAGTCAGTTCTCCCCTGTGTACAGACTGGAAGTCATGGGATCGCTGGAGCTGCTGACGGCCATGGGGGCAGCCAGCCTTGTTTACAAGTAAACACATCTGACTGACAGCTTGTTTCAGTCCCGACACTAATGTTTCCATAAGCCGCCATTCAATACCCTGCAGGAAACACAACCACTGTACTATCTCTCCAATATACTAAATGCCGGAGAGGCGTCAACCTGTACACGATTAAGTGGATCCAAGTAACTTCATCCACAAGTATAGAAATAGAGTCAGCCGCAGAGGCCAAAGCTTAGCACTCGCCGAGATGTCCTACATGAAACTAAGGAAAATGCAGAGAGGCTGTATAAGCGTATGGTGGGAACAAGTTCACTCATTGTCAGCACTGAAGGGCAGCATTTTCTTATAGACAATTTAAAGGGGTTATCTGAGAATTTGATATTGACGACCTACCTTCAGGATAGGTCATCAATATCTGAAAGGGAGGGGTCCAACTCTCCAACCCGTTCCGATCAGTTGTTCAAAGAGGCCGCAGCACTCAGTGAGCCCTTAGGGCCAGGGATGTCACGGTACATTGGTTACGTAGCCTAGGCAAAGCTCAGTCCCATTCAAGTGAATATGGCTCAGCTGCAATACCAAGCATGGCCACTATACACTGTACGGCGCTGTGCTTGGTAAGCTGTGAGGAGACGTCAGCACTCATGGGAGCTCAGGCCTCTTTAAACAGCTGATCAGCAGGGTTGCCGGGAATCGGATATTGATGACCTATCCTGAGGATAAGCCATCAAGATCAAATTCCTGGATGACCTCTTTAAAGAAGGAATATTCTTTAACTGGGTTGTCCAGTTTGCACATGCTATGACTTGGCCAAAATTAAGATGATCAGAAAGGGTCTTGCTGCTTGGCGTACCCATGATCAGACTGGACAAACACAGGAACCACAATGCTAACATTACTGTGTGAAAAACTCAAAATATCGTGCTTGTGAAAATCAATGACTGTCTACCATTTCCAGTGGCCATGTGAACTGGATCCACTAAACATGTTCTAATACGGAATAGCGAAAAAGGCAGTAATGACAGGCGTGATATTTTGGATGGTACGTCTAATAGGTAGGATTATGGCGTCGTTTGGGAAAACTCAGTGTAATCCTAGTAGCATGCGGCCATCACTGTGGGAGGGAGAAGGCTGTCAATCAGAAGCTGGAGGGCGGATGGGAGTCGCAATATCATGAATACAATGGACTACTGCCTTTAAGTGGTTGACGCACGTAAAATCTACAACTCCTTGCTAGGACAGTGAGATCTTCTAAACACATGCAGCTCCCATCCACAATATGGCTGCCGGTGGAGGAATATGTGGCCCAGACCCATTACCCTAATGTTGTAATAAATTCGCTAGTTTCAGGGATAATGGAAAAAGCACAGCGCCATGTCTGGTCAAATGCTGCTCCACCTGCGGACATATTATGGATGGGAAAGGCTGGTGGCCAGAAGATACCGCTGCCATAACAAGGTGGCATGGCTTCTCAACATACGAAATCCCAACAGACTCCATGGGCTCTATAGGGAACTGTTGCAAGTCAGTCTTAGGTATGTGGTGGACAGGACACAGAAAAAATTCTACGTATTTGCCATGTGATTGGCAGCAGAAAATCAAAGCTGACCCTCTGGTTTCCGCATCGGGTTTGTAGATCGTAGATTCTGCTCCATTCAGCGAGGGCCAATCTTCGTCCAGAGAACGTGCCAAGATTGAACATTCGCTTATTCGAATGCCAAATCCCATTTAGATTCATGGGCGCTGTGTGAACTTACCTTTAAAGTACTCACATGGTAAGCATTTCAAAAGAACAACAAGCCTGAAACATCCAATTTAGTGAGGTCTCAACTGTTGGAAGATCTCTTAAAGACTTCCCAGGCTTAGCTGACCTAAATAATTATCTATAAAAACAGTTCTAAGAAACGGTGACAACATTCGGGGAAGAAAGGCAAATGTTATAAATAGCAGCTTTGTGA
Source organism: Bufo gargarizans (assembly GCF_014858855.1). NCBI lineage: Eukaryota > Metazoa > Chordata > Amphibia > Anura > Bufonidae > Bufo > Bufo gargarizans. Next base: position 325,853,214 of record NC_058085.1, on the reverse strand, counting down.
GGCCTTAGCATTCTTTCCATGCTCACCAGCAAGTGTATAATCCATGTCAAATCCAAGGCACTTGATCTTTTCCATAGCGAGACTTCTGTTCACAAAGACCCTGGAGGACAAGAAAAGAAAATTACACATGAGAGAAGATAAAGGGCGGTGATATAAACCTTAAAGATAGCCTGCGGAGGCAACTGGCTGCGCAGATATTATTTCCTTCAGAGGTCACATTTACCGAATCATGCCCCCACGACAGGAACAGGACCTGGTTACAGAAGTGGTCATACAGAACAATAGAAGATTCTCTGCCGACATGGCGTCACAAAGTGGCATCAACCTAGAGAATCTTAACAAAAATCTTTCCAATTTACCAAAAGGTCTCCTCGTGGTTGTCTGAAAGTGCCAAGCTCCCCCTAAGTCATCGCTGCCAGCTCTGAAATCTTGTGTCTGCGCCGTTCGGTCAATGTTCAGCGCATGCGCAGAACAGCCCTTCCTCCTAGCCTCGCCTTTGTTCAGTTTACTGCGCATGTGCCAAACAGAGACATATCGGCACAGACACAGGGGGAAGCCTGGCACCATGAGGGGCAGGCAATGGGTGGCTATACTGGGGGAGAGTGATTGTGCACTGGTGGCCCCATTCATGGTGCACTGGCATCCAAATTGGTGTCAAAATAAGATTCTTCTCTGGATTTCTGGCACAGATTTTAAAAGTAAGGCATGTTTTTGATTTGTGCATGTCCCCTACATATCCTTACTTCAGAAGGGATTCGGGACCTGACAGACTCCTTTTAAATGGAGCAGTGCTGCATTTCCCCTGAAAGCAGCGCCCCCCAACTGTACAGTTTCAGCACTACAGACCCTTAATTCTCAGGATCGATGGAGATCCCATAGGTCATAAAGTCATGGCATATACTGGCGGTCACTTTAAGGAGTAGTTCAGGGAGCAAAAAGTCAGCAGTACCTAGGCAGCCAGCATCACTCCTACAACCAGATCTTATCCGAAGAGAGAACAGTGCACGAGTTCATAGCAAGTAAAGTCATAGGAAATTCAGGATTTACTACAATCCATGTGCGTTTTTGAAAAAACAATACCCAAAATCCGCTGCGTGCAATAGTCCTTGAAGGAGACCCCATCCTGTGCACAAGAGGTCAAAGCTAAGTTACATGGGTTCATGATTAACAAAAAACTCATTAGCACTAATGAATATGTCCTACCTGAACTCAACCCGACCTGCAGTACCTTGAAAATCCAAACTAAAAAAAAAAAAAAAAAAACAACACTACTTCTATAACCCTAATACATGCAGATGTAGCAGAGCTGAGTTCTGGTATGCAGATGGAGAGAGTACACTGGGGTAGATGTACTACTCCTCTAATATTTAGACCAGGCAGTCTGAACATGTCGCTGTGTACGGTACATCTGGTGCCTCTTAAGACGTGTCAGACATTTTCGGGTAACTTTACACCACTAATGAGTTGGCTTTCTTTGCTCCACGTTGTTTAGCGCAGGTGGTCACTTTTTAAGTCAAATCCCACTACTACTAAGGCGCATCCCCTATGGGGAGAGGAGAAAATGAAGTCTAAAACATATAATACATGTGGTCCAAGGAATGTATGCGGAAATTGAGCCAGTATCAGTAAGCCCGAGTACGGTGGAGCTGGAGACTACACACTGTACATAGTCTACTGCTTCTGCTCCCAATGCCATGGCAGCCCAAACAGCTGATCAGTGGGGGTGCCAGCTGTCAGACCCGCACTGGTCTGATATTGAGGACCTATCCTGAGGACAGGTCATCAATATCTGTAGCCCAGAGAACTCCTTTAATAGATATCCCCAAGGATCCACACCTTCAGGGCAGGGCCGGTGCTACCATAAGGCAGACCAAGCGGCTGCCTTAGGGCGCACCCTGGGGGAGGGCGGAAAAATGTGACATGGAGGGGGAGAAATGTGACATGGAGGGGGAGAAATGTGACATGGGGGCATGATGGCTGACATGGGGGGCTGATGGCTGACATGGGGGGCTGATGGCTGACATGGGGGGCTGATGGCTGACATGGGGGGCTGATGGCTGACATGGGGGGCTGATGGCTGACATGGGGGGCTGATGGCTGACATGGGGGGCTGATGGCTGACATGGGGGCATGATCTGAGGTCTGATTAACATTGGGGGGCTGATGCCTGGTCTGACCTGAGGTGGGCGCCCCCCCCCCCCCCCCCCCCCCCTCGCAGGTGAGCTGCGAGGGGGGGGGGCGCCAAAATCTAGCTTCGCTTGTGTTGGCAAAAATCCTTGCACCGGCCCTGCTTCAGGGCAATACCCCAGCTCCATTATTTCCAAAATTAATGATAACAATTGAAACTTAAGGTCCATAGCTACAGTAGGAAGGACAGCTCTGAAGTACAATCTGCTGTACTACTAAGTGAAATAAGAGAATAGATGCCAAGAGAACATTTATCGGCATATGTTTTCAGACTTTAAATGTTCCCATTCACTGACTGTCAACATCTTAAAAATAGTGAGATGTGAACAGATACAAATGGCCTGGCCTAAAAGTTTTAATGGAAACCCATCTCGTATAATTTTGTGTGAAGTTTCGGTAGAACTTGTAATTTATTTATATCCCTCCATACTCCATGAGTCCAGTGGGTGGTCCTAAGTAAGCCCACCCACTGGACTCCTAAGACAAAGGGTGAATGAAATGAACAAAGTAAAATACTAATACTAATACAAAGTTAAATTATATGGGAAAAAGATTTAGTATTTTACTTTGTTCATTTTATTCACCCTCTATCTTAGGAGTCCAGTGGGTGGGCTTACTTAGGACCACCCACTGGACTCATGGAGTATGGAGGGATATAAATAAATAAATTACAAGGTCTACCGAAACTTCACACAAAATGAGATATCAATCTGCTCAGCTCCTCCTGCTCTATAACTTAAAATGATAGGTTCCCTTTAAATGACAAAATCAGCTCTGCTGCATCTACACATTTCCTGTCTCCATTATGAAACACCCTTAGTTGGCACCAAATAAACAATACAAAAAAAAAAAAAACTTTTATAAAAAGAAAGAAACATCTGTTCTAGGGAGGAGATGAACTAATACAGAATGCGTATTAAAGCAAGTTAGAGGAGGAGACACAAGACGCTCGGAATGGCTTTGATGACCCAGGGGAACACGGCATCTTTCCATGCAAGCAGCCATCTGATGTGTAACAGATATTACAAGAACGCCTGGCACACGGTGTAAATAGGTGCTGGATGATGCAAGAATCTCATTGCCCTTCATTTTAATCCAAGCCAAAAACCGCAAACATTTGCTAATGGGGGAGGGTAAGGGTGACATGGCACTTTTACAAGAGGTGTTAGGATGGGGCTACACCATGACCTTTTACCCCCCCCAAAAAAAATAATACAAAAATTATAAAATCACTTAGGAAAGCATTGGGTTGGTAGCTTGAAAAGTTCATCAAAATGCTGCAGTCAAGTGAGCTGCAATCAAGGTTGGGATTATTCCACCATAAAGGTACTGACACAAGTACCCAAACAGCTGCAGATTTTCCCAGGTGTTGCAAATCTACCGTAACCGCAGATTACCTGCGGATCAACGGCAAAATCCGTAGTTGCGGAAAATCAGCAATGCCCTAGGACTTCTGTCCTGACATTTCTACGGTTCCTCGCCGATTTTTGTCTACTGACACTGTCAGCGATGATGCCTCATTTCGAAACATGACCAATGCAACCAATCACAGGCTGCAGCCATTACAAGGGTTGACAGGTCTTTGGCTGTACTACGCTGGGCAGGGGATGAGGGAAGTGCTGCAATGGGAGTGCAGGGGAGGTGAGTATTGTAAAACTCTGCAAGAATCTGCAACAATTTGGTGCCGATTGTGACCATTTTCAACAGCAAATCTAACAGAAGTGAACCTACCTAATCAATCTTTGAAAAAATATATATAAGGGGAATATTTTTTTAGAAAAGACTCCTAGTAGGTTAAAAAACCTCAACTCACTGATCCCCATATGTTCACATCAGCGCTTTTATGTTCCATTCTTCTGCTCCATTATAATAACGGAAGTGTTGGGTTCGTCACATAACTACCATGAACGTTAACTAACAGATACCATTGACTATAATGGGATCCGTTCAGTTTTTCTCCTCTATTTTTGACGAAATTTGTTACAGAGCCTCACACGCAGATGTGAGAGCATAGCCTTCCGGGTCTCTGCCTGCCGGTCCTGTCTTAACACACGGAAAATGCCAGGATAAGCCTGCCATGTTGTGGAATTTCCTGTGTGCTATGGAAATCAGGACCAGGAGGGACCAGTAAGCATCAGAATGTGAGTGGCGGGGGATTGAGAGGAGAGTATCTCCCCTTTTATTATTTGTATTACACTCCGAGCCCTTTCCTAGAAACCATTCTCCTCTGGACAACCCCTTTAAAGGGGTTGTACAACTTCCGTGTTTCATATAATCACCCTATCCAGCAGGACCGGTCAACGAAAGTATACTCACCTGCTCCCCGATGTATGGTTCCAGCGCAGTAGGTCTACTGTGCCAGATGTTTACACGCAAGGACCAAAGCATAGTGAACAGCATTGGCCCCATGGAGCCGAAAAAGAACATCGGGGAGCAGGTAAGTATGCCTTCCTCGACAGGTCCTACTGGGCAAGTGGTTATTTAAAATACACCCCTTTAATGTTTTGCTTACTCTGTAGAAAGAAAAAAAAAAAAAAAAACTCTTATTACAAAAAGTCTAAGTTTAGCCTGAGCCTAAGGGTGTAAATGTAGCTGTACTAAAGGTAACAAACTGAATTTACTCATAAAAGGTAGTGCTGGTCTTGACAGAAATTAGTTGGATTTTGGTGGGGGAAGAGCTGAACTCTCATTCATATGGAAGAGCTATGACATCTTCCGCACACCCTGGGGCTCAGAGCTGGGGGCCAAATGCATATTATGAAGTTAGGGCAACACATCTGATTAAAGTGAATGGGACGAGTGGTCGTAATTACACTGTGTTTGCCTCTACAAAGGAGATGATGTGCAGGAAATAGAGCTTGCATAAGCGTTGCTACCCCTTGAAACAGCTAAATCGATGGGCTTCCGGGGGTCAGACCCCCGCTGATCTGATAATGAGGACTATCCTGAGGATAGCTCAAATATTAACCCACTTCACAACTCTTAAAATGTCTGCTCTTTCTGAGCATAGGAGTCATGTGGGTGGCCCTATTTAAGGACTCTCTGCATACAATGGGCAGCACGGTGGCTCAGTGGTTAGCACTGGGTCTTGCAACATCTGCCTGGAGTTTGTATGTTCTCCCCGTGTTTGCGTCGGTTCCCTCCGGGTTCTCCGGTTTCCCCCCCCACACTCCAAAGACATACTGATAGGGAACTTAGATTGTGAGCCCCATTGGGTGCTGCGGAATATAGTAGCTCTATAGAAGTTCATAAAATAAATAAATAAATACATGGACTGCTGTCAATTACTGGTAGTACCACCCACATAACACCTAAGCTCACCAGAGATTTAAATGAATATTTTACAAGTTATGATTTTTTTTATATCAATCTGCTCTGCTCTTCTTGCTCTATAACACGTTGCCCTGAACTTTCAAGGAAACAACAGCACTTTGCAAACATAGAATATAAGGGCTAATGCTATATTCACTATATAAAATAACTATGAAGTACCATACTTAGCAAATATATTTTGACCAAAATAATTTGTGCCTGTCTACCACGGCAAGGTGACCTCATTCTGGATGGAAACCTTTTCTATGATACCTCTGTCTGTGCCAACCGGCCTCCTAATTTAGGTGGAGCAGGCTCCACATGTATCATAAAAGATTTTGATCAATACATATATTTGCCAACTACCTCATATTCATTTTATATAGTGAATATAGCATTAGTTCGCACATTCTATGTGTGCAGAGTGGTACTGCACTGTGTTTGCTTTCACTTTTGTAGTTTCAGCCATGGCGACACGCACTCGTGCATTTACTTCATTTTATAGGATATTCTGACTTTGCCTTTGGTTTTTCCCTTTATACACACATGGATGACCAGGATTTGGGGAATTTAATATCTCCTTATGGAGAGCACCTTAAATGGTGTGAGGAGTCTTATACGCCAAGCAATGATCCTTTGGAAGGCAGCAAATTAACTCTTAACAAGCTCTGCCTCTGATGTCACCAGATGTAAGGCATCTATCCTATAAGTCAATGTTTGACCTTTTAAAAGGCCTTGAGACATGACTCGATAATAACCAAGCCAGCATCTAATCTGCAGATAGCTGTTTCATGGTGATTCCCCCTCATCAGTGCAGAGCAGAGAGTACTAGCTTAACTGGGCGAGAGGCCTAGGTGAGGATTTGGATAAAATAATCTCTTTATGGAGAGCGCCTTAGTCGCTTTCAAAAACCACCACATTCCTTACTATCAATCATGTTACAGTCTTGTCACACACAAAGGATCTCGATGACGAATAGTAATTAGTTACATCTTTCTTTAAAAGAAAAAAAGGATTACTCATATCATCAGCCACATGACTCCTACAGACCGGTAAAAGGGAATTATATATCTCATTCAATGTATGAGATAATTAACTGCTACAAGTTGGAAACACCCGGCTTATTGGCTTCCTGGTACATTTTTGGGCTCTTGATTACTAAAGAACATGTCCATCGAGTAAAGCGTGTCTAGGCCGTCCTTGACGTATGTGGTTTCAGTGTATGGAACTGGAATCAAAGATGCAGGACGATACACCCGACTTGACGATAAGGTGCTATAAACTGGATTGAGCTCTAAACCACAGCAGCTGATAGAAAAATAATAAAGCATTGTAAATAGCAGGTAAACCCCCCCCCCCCCCCACCCCCACCCACCCAAAAAAAAAGAAAAGAAAAGAAAAACAAAAGAGTTTTTAAAATACCACTTGTCCTTAGTCAAATAGTTAAAAATCCTCTTCAACCATTTCATGGATCTTACCAATGTGGCCACCATTACAGCTCTCCAGGAGTTATCATCCAAACATTACAGCTCTCCAGGAGCTACCACCTGATCATTACAGCTCTCCAGGAGCTACCACCTGATCATTACAGCTCTCCAGGAGCTACCACCTGATCATTACAGCTCTCCAGGAGCTACCACCTGATCATTACAGCTCTCCAGGAGCTACCACCCGAATATTACGGCCTTACCATAGTAACAGATTGAAAAGAGCATAGTCACCTTTCTAAAGTCTGACTGCGGATTTTCACTTTTCCACTGATTGTAAGGGGGGAAAATCTGCAACAAACTCCTGCTTTTTCTGCAGAGTTAAAAAAAATCCGCATCGCAGGTGAATTTTTATGAATGTGAATGAATTTTTTTCTCACCAAATCTCATCCACGTCGCTGCTCCTGCAGATTTTTTGTCTAGAAGGGAAAATCTGTAGCTGATCAGTTGTGTAAATTTAAGCTTATGGATCCAGTTATTTTAAAAAATCTAGTCAGCTCATGTTAGGAGAAATAAAAAATAAAAAAAGTGTATAGCAAAAATCAATTTTATCATTTAGTAAATATAGCTCAGACCAACATCCCAATAATGAATAACCAAAATCTATGAGCACAGACTAGGCCAGAACTACATAGACAAAGCAGCAAGACGCTCAAGCGACACGTTATTGCTCACTAGGCCGAGTATAAACAAATTTTGAAAAATTTCCATTTTAGTATACTTATACTAGAGTAGTCGCTCTATGAAACAACGACACAGGATGAGAATGGTCACAACACTCTGTTCATATCTCCATCAGGAGTCTCCGTTGGAAATTCCGCTACATTTGCTGCAATACTTTTCCCTATGACGGATACTCAACAGATCCATATCAAGCCAAAGGGTCTCTTAGACATCATTGGGGTCTAAAACAGGATGGATCCAGTACTCCTATGATGGAGCAGAAAAACTGAAATTTTACTGAGTCTGACCAGAGCCTGAGAAGACGTTTAGAATGCCAACAGTTCCTCGAACATATTCTACAACACTCAGTGTCTCACAAGAGACAAAAAGAAGACAAAAACAAAACTGCAAGAACAACCAAGAGGAGCACTGGAGCAATTGTTCTGCTCAGGTTTCTCTTTTGGAACATGGTAGGATCTTGAGTCAAACATCTGGTGTACGTAGAAAGAGATATTACAATCTGATATGACAAAAATGTGAAGAGCTATATTAACTATCTTCAAATTAAATCATGGGAGACAATACCTGTGAGGTGCATCAAGATCCTTGCAGTCCACATACATGGACGGAGGCTTGCTCAGCTCCATGCTGGACTTTATGTTTTTTGGAAAGAATCTATTAATGTCTTGTCTCCTTAGCTTGGCTGATGGTGCTTGAAGAGGTAGATGTGAGGACCTCAAAGTGCAAATCTCTTAATTGACTTCTCCCATACAGTGATGCCCGTGACTGACAAGCAATACATATTATAGGCGAGACAAGTCGCCCAACATGAGGGTGGAGCGCTTCAGTCTCCATAATAGTAATATGTCATTATTACTCACACTTCCATAATATGTTTGTGTTGTTGTTTAGGTCACGCTTAGTACAGACCACGAGTAACAAGAGTCATTACCGGGTGACATAAAGGCACAAGAATCTACCTGACGCTGAAAGCTACAAAATGGTGACTCCTTACTGTCTGGATGACTATCAATTCCAAAAAATGCAGGTTCTAGTGAACTGCATAAATAGCAATTCCCTTATATAAGGAGATGATTAGAATCCTCTTCAGCCACAGGGGTATATTGTAGAGAAATCAAATTTCCTATAAAACAATTGAATGAGTTCTATTCATATTTTACAGGCTGCCACAAACAGCACCCTGAATACGAAGACGGAATCACAGATATGAACCCCACTCATCCCCCGCAGGTCATTACCAGACATCTTCTACGGCTAAAGAAGGCAGATTTAATAATATTATATTAGGGCACTGCTGGGTAAGCATTTTGTAATATTTTTTATTAAATTATAACTACTGTTTTAGGCCTCATGCACATGGCCGTTGTTTTGGTCCGCATCCGAGCCGCAGTTTTTGCGGCTCGGTTGAAGACCCATTCACTTCAATGGGGCCGCAAAAGATGCGGACAGCACTCAGTGTGCTGTCCGCATCCGTTGCTTCGTTCCGTGGCCCCTCAAAAAAATAAAAAAATAAATAAAATATAACCTGTCCTATTCTTGTTTTCTTGTCAGTTTTGCGGATAAGAATAGGCAGTTATATCAATGGCTGTCTGCAAATTGCGGAACCCACACGGACTCCATCTGTGTTTTGCGGATCGCAAAAAACACAACGGTCGTGTGCATGTAGCCTTAATGTGTAGACTGAAGCCTGATGTTTCAAGTAGTAGTAGAACCATAATTCCCTTATACATATTTTCGGGATCAATGTGCACCTATCCTAAAGTGGCTCTGGAGGGGGGGTAATGGTTCTCACTGAAGAGATCTAGTTGGTGGATGGAGACTTACTTAGACCGGTTGCTTGAGGTTTGGTATTTATAGTCCCCACCGATCAACTTTATGAAGAGGCCGGTGACGTCACTTTCATCAGTCACATGGCCTAGGTGCAGCTCAGTCCAATTGGCTTGAGCTGTAATACCAAGCGCTGCCACTATACAATGAACAGCGCTGTGCTTGGCAAGTTCTGATGAGGCCCTAGTGCTCACCAGAGCGCCACAATCTCTTCAAACAGCGAATCGGTCAGGGTGCCAGGAGTCAGAACCCCACCGATCAGATATTGGTGACCTATCCTGAAGATAGGCCATCAATATCTCGGACAACACCTTAAGGGGGGGTATACAAATTAGCTCTAGATTAGACTCCTCTAAAAAGAAGCATCACCCCCCTCATCAGTACAGTACAGAGCAGGGTACTGGCTGCCTTTGACGCAGCTATTTGAGAAGCAGTACCCCCTCAAAGCTGCATCAAAGGTTTCTCATCCAGCCAATTAGCTAACTGTTCTGTCCTGACGAGGAGCGAAAATCCAGAAACAGCGGTCTACAGTGCCTTTTTCATCTGGAGTCTTGGGTTTGGCTGCTATGAGATGATTTCGGAGTCTTCTTCTGGAGGAAAGCTAAATTTGCATATCAAAAAGTGGAAAAGTCAGTTCAGTGTCAGCAGGTGCAATTCCTATAATAGACGTAGATTAGTCAACGGCTGTTTATGTAAATTCCTGTTATATATGTCAGGGTTCAACAGGTTTTTAAAGGCAGCACACCTATAAAAACACATCTGTGCACCAGGAAGATACAGTAATTAACTCCTTATAACTGACCCCTAAGCCTCCATCTAATTATAGAGAGCATTTTGCTGCAATCGCTAGGTCCCAAGGAAGTGTAGAGGAAAGCAGACTTCTTTACCCATGTTGTAATCTTACAAGCTCCACTAGTTGAAGGCTATGGACACCTTTGAGGGCATTTTTAATTATCGAATTCTACTTATTTTGGACTAAAAATCATTTTTACAATTGGTCTTTATTAAAAAAAGCCACTTTCCCACTATAACTTTCAGCCACTTTCCCACTATAACTGTGTAATAGGTGTGTTTGCAGACCAGCAAGGTTCTGCGTTTACACTGAATCCCGTCCTCTGACCACTTATGTGGATCCGGACCTATTCATTTTCAATGGGGACGGAAAAGATGCGGACAGCACACAGTGTGCGGTCCGCATCCGCATTTCCGGTCCGCAGCCCCGAACTTCTGGTCCGCGGCTCCGCAAAAAAATAGAGCATGTCTTATTCTTGTCCGCAGCTGCGGACAAGAATAGGAATCCTCTATATAGTACCGGCGATGTGCGGAGTCAGTGTTTTGCGGACCGCAAAGCACTACGGAAGTCTGAATAGACCCTTATGTGTCATGTCCTAAAGCTCATATACACTTATTGAAGCCATTTCCTTATCAGTGTGACAAGAATTGAGCTGTAATGAGTATTTTGAAGCCATCTGAGCAGGCAGCTCTGCTGGATGACGAGACTCGACGAATACAGAAAACTGACAGTCTGCAGATACACTCTCAATTAACCCTTGTAATACAACCACTGCTAAAAAAAAATAATAAAGACCAAGTGAAAAAAAATATATATATTTTAGCCTAAAATGAGTAGAATGCAATAATTTAAAAAAAATAAAATTTGTCCCAGAGGTGTCCATAGCCTTTGAAAAGTAACTTCTACATAGGAGCTACATTACCAAAGTCACCCCTATGGTAGAGAGAAGCTGTAAATTGCAGCTGCCCTCCCAGAGCCATCAGCAAAATACAGGCAGAGTCAAAAACACAAGACATAATGCAAAAGCAAACATTTTTTAATCACTTGTACAATTTATAGCCGGTGGCCTTAAAGGCGTTATCCAACGTGTAAAACATGATCCCCCAATGCCCGGGTCCCTCATAGATTATACTTACCCCAGCTCCACCACACACGCGAAGCTCCTGCTCCCTGTACGGCCACTGCTGCATGTCCCCGTTGCGCGGATCAAAACATCCGGCGATAGGGGGTGCGAGTGCAGGGAGTGTGGGTGCCAATAGCAGGCCGCGACGGGTGATGCTAGGGAGGCTCATCCCAGTCACAGCCTGCTATTGGCTGCAACCCCCCCCCCCCCCCCCCGTATGATCCATGCAACGGGTAGATGATGCAGCGGGCGTGCGGGGAGCATATTTTAAACTCTTAAAGGGAATATCCAACATGTAAATTACTTTTAGCATTTACACATGAAGAACTGCTATAACATGGGAACCATAGAGCATGCCCTATGAAATATGATACAGTGGCTGCAGCAGAACTCGCAAAATGCCTCCCTACCCTGGAGTCGTATTCATCAATGCCTTTGTGACAATAAATACTAAAACCTCATGAAGCCTCCCCAGCTCACCTGTGATAAGCTTCCCTCCGGTACTTCTTCATGGCCAGGCCATCCATGTTGGCAGGAAGATCTGCCGCATTCTGCAGACGATCGCTCCATGATGTTGTCATTTTTAAACCAGATCCACGATACTGCACAATGAGAAAGACAAGAATAACTAATTATGTAGACAAAATGGGTCATATCCTAGGAAACCACCTACAAAGCTGCAGCTTTTACACATTTCTGCTGGTTTTAGAGAGAGATTAGACTTTATACAGCACAGAATAGTTCCCTTAGCCCCACACGGGTATGTTCAAAGAATGATGCAGAGGCTCATTTAGCTGATGTACCATTTGTGGACTGCCTGCCATCTTGATTCCCTCTTCCACTCTGCTACGGTTCCCATTATGAAGACTACACTTCCAATTCTGCACCTGGCTCTTCAAAACCAGCGGTGGTGGTGGGGTTGGTGTAATGGCAAGAAAAGAGACAACGCAGCAGCAGTCTGCAACACACAAATAAAGTACAATAATGTCATAATTATAGAAAGCATTCTGATGCTAATGTTTTCTATAATTATGGCATTATTGTACTTTGTGTTTGCAGAGTGCTGCTGCGTTGTCTTTTTTTCCTGTATGTTTCTAGCCATGGCGGCATGCACCTGCACATTGGGATGTGCTGACTGACCCCCTTTTTTTGCAGTTGTGTTGGTGTAATGGCATCACACTGCACTTGTTCTGCTCATCTGCATAGGCTTCGTCACAGAAATTGTCCAGAACAGAAAACGAACAGAACCCATTCTAGTCAATAGTATCTGTTAGTTATGTGCCGATCCAGCAATTCCTTCATTTCCGTTCTTCTACTCCTCTAATGGAGAAGAATTGAAAATAATAGTGGTGATGTGAACGAGCCCTAGGGGCAGCGAGTGATAGAATTGCTTCCCCTTCAATTACACTGCAAAGTCTTGGCGTGATGCAGCTTCAGCCTGTCTCCCTGCCTCCTGCTTGGGATAGGTTTCTCCCTTTCAGCACTGAAAAGGAGGTGGCGGAGGAGAACAGCGAGAAGCTGCATCTGGTAGGATACACTGGAAATTCTGCATACAGCAGACACAGATCGTATAGAACAGTGCAGCTCGATTATTTTTTTTAACGCTGCAGGTGATGATGTAATCCAGTAGCTCTCAGGAAATCATCCATACAGGGTACACGGACATACTGTCTACACAGGAGAGCAAGCTCTAGGGTGGTGGTCAGAGTATGTTCACAGGATACAACTGCCAATAATGAAAGGGTTCAAATGGATGGATGCAAACGAGCTGGGATGTAACAATAACACTGCAAGAATACTGCTGGCGAGTTAGCATTATAGGTCCAGAAAGTGCTGGAATGTTTCTTTCAACAGTTTATGATTTCCTTCTAATCCCCAGTATCAAAATATATGCGTGGTCCTAAAACTAGGCTTAGAACTTTTTGTACAAAAGAAATATTTCAGTACTGGTAATATGCATGCTAATATGTAGGAGGCTTGGGATTTCAAGACATGTAAACCAAACAGTATTATCTACCTGACAACTGCCTGCTCGTCGGTGTTGGAGACCAGTGTATTTACTTAAAGCCATCCCCTCCACTGTATGGGGAAGAGAGATCGCCATCACTCGTCCCCATACGGAATCATTTTTTCTGCCGACGAACAATGGATTTAGGTGTCCACATGAACGATCATTTTGATCGGCAGATTATGGGCAACAAGCGTTCGTACAAATGTTCTTCGCACATTCTACTTGGCACATGTTTCTGCTGTACTCAGGAACACCAGTTCTCAGCCAAACCATAATTCAATATACAGGTGACCATAAAATAATGCACTGTAATAAAGTGCTCTAAAGGGGTATTCCTGTTGTAAAAGGTTATCTCCTATCCATAGGGGATAACTATTAGATCAGTGGGGGTCCTACCATTAATCACAAGAATTGGTACCCTGTACCCCTTGGAGCCCCCTGAAATGAAAAAAGAGCGCTCCATCTCTACAGGAGTTTTGGAGACAGCTTAGAAAAAGCGTGTTTGGTCAGTGGTCAGATTCCCTGATTGGACCCTGATCAAATCACTTTTATGGCATGTCCTAATAGTTGTGGGTAAACCCCTTTAAGAAAATGCTCTGACTGACCTACAGTTGTCTTTTTCTCCATAGAGGAGCCATATAATCAATGACAACGCAAGAAAATCTTTCCCAAGCAGAACATTTGGGAAAGTTTTCCCCGTTTTATCCTGATGGGATCTGATCCTATTTTAGCACTAAATATACGACTCCCACACAGAACCACATCATGGCCGAAGGAATGCATGAGGGAGAACACGGCCGATGGTGTTGTCTGATGGCGTCAGTCCCTATTTAGTAGCAGGACTGAGGGCAAGTACGGCTTGTCTCCACCAGTCCATTTCCCACCATCAGAGTCCCAATGTGGAGTGTAGATTTCTCCATAATTTATAGCAATTTCTCAACCTTAATTAGAATTCAGGAAAAAACCAGATCAGATATTATGCAAAATTGGAACGTTACACCTAATCCTGAAATACGTAATTATGCAAATATATCAACAACGGCATATTCCTGTGACTGTAGGAGTACTTGAGAAACTGATTCATTTTGGATTGCAAGCCTTTGGCAAGTCAATATTCTGATTATAGTCAATCGGAATATGCAGAACTTCTGACAGCGCTATATAGGGGCTGGGGAGAGCAGTACAAACATACATTTTGTGGAGCTTCTTATCAGGAGTAGTGGGAATATGAAGTTTTTATCTGACAGATTCTGCTCCTGCAAGTGCTCAGGGCTGTACCTCACTGTGAAGCGCTTTCTGCTTCACAGCCCCTGACTAGAGATGAGCGAATTTCATATTTTGAAATTCTTTCACACTTCGTTTGGTGGTAAAAGGCAAATTGCGTTATGGATTTCGTTATCACGGACCATAATGCAATTTCATGACGGAATGCATAACGGAATGCCTTTAAAGGCATTCCGTCATAATAGAAGTCTAATGGCTGCAAAACGGATTCGTCCCGTTTCCGTTATGCAGGGGAGTCCTCGTTATGCATTCCGTCATAGAATTGCGTTATGGTCCGTGGTAACGGAATCCATAACGCAATTCACCTTTTACCACCAAACGAATTTCAGAAGTGTAAATTCGCTCATCTCTACCCCTGACCTCTTTTCTAAGGGATAGCTGTAACATCCAACCAGGAGACAACTACAGCTGTCACCCAGACCAAAGGGGAGGGGCTGTAACGCAGCTCATTGCAGAGAGCACTTTACAGTGGAACTCCGCCTCCTGGACACTTCAGAGTGCAGAATAAACATGGATATTCTCATTACTCCTTATGAGAAAAGCTCCAGAAAACATATGTCTGTCTAGCTCTCTCCAGCTAGAGAGTACAATGAGTACTGTCAGCAGTTTAGTATGGTACTGCTGACAGACTCCCTTTAAATGATAACTGTTTTGTAGCGCAAAGTAATAAAATATGCCTATGGGTATAGTTGAGTATAGTAAGGTAACAGCTATCTGTCAGACGATTTGTACCCCCAACAGAGCAAAGCCGCACGGCGACCTCCCCCAACAGAGCAAAGCCGCACGGCGACCTCCCCCAACAGAGCAAAGCCGCACGGCGACCTCCCCCAACAGAGCAAAGCCGCACGGCGACCTCCCCCAACAGAGCAAAGCCGCACGGCGACCTCCCCCAACAGAGCAAAGCCGCACGGCGACCTCCCCCAACAGAGCAAAGCCGCACGGAGCCCTAAACCATTAGGACACAGAAAAACATGAACTGATGTTGGGGGACACATAGATCACTGGCCTCATACAGCCCATACGCCACAAGCTGCGCACCCAGGCTGTATGAACATCCTCTCACAAAGAAAATGGTAAAATCTGGTAAATCCATATATTTCCACGATGAATAACAGATGAACAGCACAATACAAAGTTCTAAGAAAAGATGCTTCAGAATTAGTTATTTTATGTGGATTACAAGTATCTACTAAAACAGACATGCCTGGAGTGGTGACAGATCCTACTTAAAAGGGAATGCGTCATCCAAAATGTATCTATTGTTTAAATTACGTTTTTATGAGTTTGTGGTGAATTTTTCTTTATTTTTTTACGTTTTCCATTTTAAGATATTTTTAAAACATCAAATATACACACACACAGTGTACAAGCAGAGATCAGAGCGCAGCGAACACAACAGTGAACCGAAAGAGTCGGAAGCAGGTAATAAGGCTGAGTTCACACTTCAGTTATTTCCATCAGTTATTGTGAGCCAAAACCAGTAGCGAATCCTAAACAGAGATGAGGTATAAATGGAAAGAGTTGCACCCCTTACGTATTTCTGACCTTTTCGCTCACAATAACTGATGTGTGAACTCAGCCTTAGGGTCCATTCACACATCCGCAAGTGTTTTGCTGTCTGCAAATTGCGGATCCGCAAAACATGGACACCGGCCATGTGTGTTCTGCATTTTGCTTCCCTGCACAGGTTCAAAAACAAAAACAAAAAAATGCCTATGAATAAAAAACATACAGCACAGTATAAAAATTATAAGATGGAAAAGAACAAAATAATGAAAACGTAAAATTCATTAAATGATAATTTATTGTAAAATAAAATACTAATATAATAGAGAGTGAAATACAAGTTACCATCTTGACGGGAAAGCCTGAAGTGCGGAGATGGGAACGGCACATTCATAAATAACGGAGACATTTCCCACCAGACTGGGCAGGCAGTCAATGAGAATCGGCTCAAGTACTGTAACACGAAGCTTCATCCTTCATTGACAATCTATTTTTGCTATGAACCTTAATAAATCGGAGCGTGCGGCAGAACTAGGTAGCATCCACCCTGTCGAAAGGCGAGCGCACAAATGATTTACACTCACTGAATAGCTGCGTCTCATCATCTTGATTATCCAACTGCCAATGTTGTGGTCGGGAGAGTCGCGGCTCTTTATGGCCGACTAAGGGCACCTGTCATTCCCCAGCTGGCACCGGGGGTGCAAATGAGGCGTATAAATTAGAAGCTGGCAGGGAGACCTGGGGAGCATTTAAAATAGAAGCATTTGGTCACCGGATCAATATGCCGTTATAAATAGAACCGGCGTTAATGGCTTGGATGTGGACGTAGGAAAAAAAGGAAACGGGGCCATCCATTGTTTGGTTTCCTTTCTGCCACTTGAATGCAAAAGGCAGCAGCAAAGTCCAGGCGAGCACTAGTATTCCACGAACTGCCATTTAAAGGAATTGTTCACCTTTTCGGGGTGTTTTGGGCAGGCCCCCCTCCTGGCCAGACCTGCAAAGGAAAGCATACTTACCTGCTTCCCCACCTCTGCTGCTGCCAATGACTGACCGCAGCGTGATGTCAATCTGTCTCGTGATGCAAAAGGGAGCGGGTCACCGCTGAGGCCAGCGACTGGCTGCAGAGCCATCAAAGCGGATGTTGACAGTGGGGGACCCGAGTGAGGCAGCAGTGGAGGAGCGCAGAAGCCAGGAAGTATGCTTCCCTTTAGAGGTCTGGCCAGGAAAAGGGAAGGGGTCCCAAACACCCCCTAAGAGTGAACAGCCCGTTTAGGAAGTATTTTATTTAATACGTTAAATGCAACGTTTCAGGCTTTTTTTTATGCAAAGGCTCTTTTTCAGGTGTACGCTTCATCCTCTTAAGCAAAGTCATACTTTAAAAAGGAGCTGACAGCTCTGTTTTATCGAATTCTTGCATTTTCCACAAACTATCAGTCCAAGATACAATTTCTCTGTTATTCCTCCTGCAAATGCATGAATAAACCTGCCAACTAGATGCGACTCTGACCCTTGTCAATGGGGTGTGCCCCTAAACTGCCAGCACTGCTTGGAACTATTGATAAGGCAATGTTAACCTCCAATAGTCCACTTAGTCATACATTTCCAATAGGAATAACAGAGGAACAGCACAATACAGATAATTCAGGAGTGTTAATTCACAAAGAATGCAAGTATTTACTAAACCAACCAAGTACTGGCAGTTACCCACAAATAATACCGTATAGCCAGTGATTTACTGGGCTTGGGGCATTCCAGTAATTCACACACACAGAGCACTCGGAGGCCAAGTTTCACTCAAGGCTACTGTAAAGACAAATGTACCCTACATAAATCATTCGAAGGATGAAAGCTGGAGACTTGCCATGTCTGAAACATACATACGACATACACTCGCAACACATAAAGGTCGCTCATGTTAGCCACCAACATACAGTGATACCATACACAACAAAGTACAGGCAAATTACACAGACTGGACCCAGAACACAAATCCGGGTATGCAGGCTCCCGACATTTAGCTAAAGCCGGGGGATTTGTAGATCTACGAGTTTTCCATGTTAACTGAGACGCTCTGGTCTCTATAACATATTATACAAAAAAAAAAAAAAAAAAAAAAACATAATAACACCAGGAAGGAAAAAAAAAACACATGTTAAAAGGGAGTCTGTCATCACAGTTTCACCTTTTTAACCCTTCCCATAGCTTTCTAGCAGTATTAGGCCTCATGCACACGACAGAATTTTTTTTGCGGTCCGCAAAAAGGGGTTCCGTTGTTCCGTGATTAGTGTCCGTTTTTGTTTCCGTGTGTCTTCCTTTATTTTTGGAGGATCTCCAGACATGAAAGAAAGTAAAAAAAAAAATCTAAGTCAAGTTTGCCATGCAAATGATAGGAAAAAAAATGGACGTGGACGACAATCTTGTGTGCCTCCGTGTTTTTTCATGGACCCATTGACTTGAATGGGTCCGCGAACCATTGTCCGTGAAAAAAATATAGGACTGGAAACACGGATCACGGATGACAAATGGTGCATTAGCCGAGTTTTCCACGGACCCATTGAAAGTCAATGGGTCCGCAGAAAATCACGGAAAACGGAACAACGGACACAACAATGGTCACGTGCTTGAGGCCTTACAGTTGATAAAAACGTTACCTTTATAAGCAATCGTGGACTTATAAAACTGGCAAAAATCATCTTAGTAGAATATGCAAATGAGGGCTCGCAAGTGCCTAGGGGCGGCGTCAACCTCGTAGGTGCCCAGGCAGCTCTGCCTTATCGTCGCTTCCCCCCGCCCAGTCTTTCCCTCTGCCCGCCCATCTTCTTACTTCTTCTCTCGCAGAGATCCCGCGCTGAGTCCGTCGACCGGTGTATGCGCACTGCGTTGTGCATTCCTGGTACAGCATCACAGTAATTAATGCGCATGCGCCGGCTAACGGCGAGTTAGCCTGCGCATGTGCATTAATTACTGTGACGGGCTCAGCGCAGGATCTCGGCGAGAGAAGTAGTAAGAAGATGGGTGGGCAGAGGGAAAGGATGGGCGGGGGGAAGCGACGATAAGGCAGAAGTCTTTGTACGAAATCAAAGCATCCAGAGATACAGTAACAGCCCGTGCATCTCTACGAGCGTCCTACCACAACCCAGAGCCATAGCACTGCTACGTACATGAGCAGGTGACAGTAGAAGATGGGCCACTATTCGCCGATAGGGGGAGGGGAATCCGGGCAGAGGGGCGCCAGCATTCTGCAGCATGTATAATGTGGGCTATGAGATGTATCGGCACGCACTATTGTTTAGTATTGTTCCAGGCTTTTAGGAACCGGCGCAGTCTTCGAGCTGACATTTACAATGGAAATTTATTTGCAGCCAAATTAATTATGTCCGGGTCATAACACAATAAAAAGGCATCGAGTAAATCAATCGTCTTTTTCTGAACTTCTTAATCGCCAGGCCTACGGAGATGATCTGCGACATTCTTTCCCTACTTAAAAATTCTTTAAGGATTAACTATTTCATGATCGTATAGGGTGAAAAAGATCCACGTTCTCTTTAATAATCCTTATTATCAAAAGTGATTAGAAAAAAAAAAAAAAGGCACCACAGTCACAAAGCAAACAATGTGGTTGCTATATTAGTAATATAGTATATAAGGCCGAAAAAATACATTTGTCCATCCAGTTCAGCCTGTTATCCTGCACCAGCTTACATGGATTTTCTAAACCAAACAAACCCTCTAATTACAGGTGCCTTCACCTGGGGATGGGGATGTTTTGGCGACGAGCACATAGATGTCTGCCGGCGTCATTCAGGTTAATGGAACAGATTTTCGGTTGCAGAAATTTTCTACAATACAATCTGCCGCGTGTAGAGGCACCCTTAGGCCCCTTTCACACGGGCGAGTATTCCGCGCGGGTGCAATGCATGAGGTGAACGCATTGCACCCGCACTGAATCTGGACCCATTCATTTCTATGGGGCTGTGCACATGAGCTGTGATTTTTACGCATCACTTGTGCGTTGCATGAAAATCGCAGCATGCTCTATATTCTGCGTTTTTCACACACAACGCAGGCCCCATAGAAGTAAATGGGGCCGCATGAACATCGCAAGCAAGTGCGGATGCGGTGCAATTTTCACGCATGGTTGCTAGGTAACGATCGGGCTGGGGACCCGATCTGAAAAAAAAAAAATATATATATTTATCCCCGAGTCCACTTGATCGCGTATTTGCAGATCTCTGTCTTCTGCTGTAATGTTGAGCTGCCGGCTAAGGACCTGTGGTGATATCACATGATCCAATCACATGGTCCCTCACCATGGTGATGAACCATGTGATGAGCACAGCGACATCACCACAGGTCTTTTGCCGGCAACTCAACATTACAGCAGAAGACAGAGATCCGCAACTACGCGATCAAGTGGTCCTTTTTTTTTTTAACCCCTCCATCCCTAATTTACTTTGCATTCTGTATTAAGAATGCTATTACTTTCACTTATAACCATGTTATAAGGGATAATAATAAAATCTGCACAACACCGAACCCAAACCTGAACCGCCAGTGATGAAGTCTGGGTACCAAACATAGCGATTTTTCTCACGCGCGTGAAAAACGCATTAAAACGCTTTGCACTCGCGCGGAAAAAAAAACGCACATTTTATCGCAATGCACCTGCATCTTATCGGGCCCTCACACGCCATGCTCGTGTGAAAGGGGCCTTATACATTCACTACTGAGTGTTTCTGCCTTAAAATCAGCTCCAAAAAATGCCTCCAAACAGCCTTGCTTTGTTTCCAGGTGGAAAAAAGAAGCAGCAGGTCCTATTCTGGGGTGGAATCCGCGCTGAATCTCCCACGGAAATGAATGCAGGGGCACAAAATATGGTAGTGTGCCTTGGGCCATAATCCATAATGATAGGGGATCTAGGGAACAGTGAGTGATGATACTTGTGTACTGCGCTGCAGAATATGTCAGCGCTGTATAAATGAAAATAAGACAAATATTTCTACATCAGAACATTTACCAAACTAAAAAGCACAATCCTCTTGTAGATTACCGCATTATCTGCGGCTTGGAATGCAGTCTTTTCCATACACTTACGCCTCCCACCAGTACAGATAGGCCCTGGACCCGATCCAATGTTATAAGCTTGTTCTGTAAGCCTCTGAAAATGACTTGATGTTGCGGCAGGAGCTTTGTGTAAGGTTTAAAGGCTTTTGTGTTACTCTGCATCCGCGAGCCGCAGATCTGATTATGGCTGTGGCTATCTGCTGGAAGCAAATTCCTCCAACTGTCCACATCTATGCGTGTCCTTAAATCACTTTAAAAGGGGTGGTCTCTTCTCAGACAACGGGGGGATATTGCGGGTTCCACTGCTGGGACCCGCACCTATTACGGGAATGGAGCCCCGCAAAATGGTGGCTGGAGGACTCCGGTCCGGCCACCACCAGGTGTGTTCCCCATAGAAGTGAATGGGAGCGCACCGCGCATGACCAGCCATGGCTCCCATTCACTTCTATGCTTCTTTGGGCCCAACGGAAATCAGCAACCCCATATAAAAAAAACAAATGGAGGGTGGCTATACATGCGCAGTGCGCCCTCCACCACTTTTGGGGCTCCGTTCTCAATACAGATGCGAGTCCCACCGCTAGGACACGCACCTATAAGACAATGGGGGCATATCTTAGCGATATGCCCCATTGTCCGAGATGAGACAACCCCTTTAAGGGCACGTTCAAAATACCGTGGCAGAAACCACACCGATTGTTCACTTTGGATGAATTGGACCCACACGTGACTTAGCTTCAATGAGTGGAGCTAAACCACCGCAGCGCCATCTAGCGGCTGTCACACACCGCCTGGTGGCAGCTTTAAACCGCCGGTCCCCGAACTTATAGCGCATCTTCCTATTGAAAACAATGGGAGGCATACACCATGTGGACATCGCCAGATTTATGGTCGGGTGTCCGCAACAAAATTCCATTCCATTATGGTCGGGTGTCCGCAACACAATTACAGCAAATTCCATCATGACAATGGGCCCCAAGGCTACATGCGCACTGCGGCAGTGTAATTTATGCACTGCAAAGGGTGAAATCTTCACCGAAAACAATTGACATGCTGCGAATTCCAAAATCCGCACTGCAGGTACATGGGATTTTAAAAATCTCAACTACTTAGCAGGTACTGCATTACCTTGCCGATTTCCCGCATAAATATAGAAGAGTATAGCACGCATATACTCAAACAGGCACTTCTGATTTCTATTTATTTCTATGACAAGGGGCCCCCCGGTCACTAATTGTAGTGGGGGTTGCGTCACGAAACATATTCTACATTTTTCAAACCAGCACCTGGATCTGAATACTTCTGTATTTTATCGCCAGTGAACTGCTCAATAAAATGTATCTGTATTGCGCCACCTGCTGTTTGTTCTTTTCCTTATTTCCTGTCCATCTCACTTAGGTGGTCGCACTCGCTCGGTTTAAATCTTTAACTGCCACCAGTCACATCTTCTGTCGGAAGCTGTGGCAGTTACAGGGAAAAAGCTACAGCAGAAAGGACACATCCCCCAAGGTGCCAGGCTGAAATCAATCTAGCAGAACAATTGGAGAAAATAATGTGGAGATCTCTGGATCCATGTCAGGTACAGGGCTGGTTCTTGCTTTATTAGGCCTCATGCACACGACCGTTGTGTGCATCCGTGGCCGTTGTGCCGTTTTCCGTTTTTTTTCACGGACCCATTGACTTTCAATGGGTCCGTGGAAAAATCGGAAAATGCACCGTTTGGCAGCCGCATCCGTGAGCCGTGTTTCCTGGCCGTGAAAAAAATATGACCTGTCCTATTTTTTTCACGGCCAACGGTTCACGGGCCCATTCAAGTCAATGGGTCCGTGAAAGAACACGGATGCACACAAGATTGGCATCCGTGTCCGTGATCCGTGGCCGTAGGTTTTAGTTTCATACAGACGGATCCGAAGATCCGTCTGCATAAAAGCTTTTTCAGAGCTGAGTTTTCACTTCGTGAAAACTCAGATCCGACAGTATATTCTAACACAGAAGCGTTCCCATGGTGATGGGACGCTTCTAGTTAGAATACACTACAAACTGTGTACAAGACTGCCCCCTGCTGCCTGGCAGCACCCGATCTCTTACAGGGGGATATGATAGTACAATTAACCCCATCATATCCCCCTGTAAGAGATCAGGGCTGCCAGGCAGCAGGGGGCAGACCCCCCCCCTCCCCAGTTTGAATATCATTGTGCGGCCCCCCCCTCCCCTGTTGTTAACTCGTTGGTGGCCAGTGTGCGCACCCCCCTCCCTCCCTCCCTCTATTGTTTTAATACATTGGGGCCAGTGTGCGCGCGCCCCCCCAACCCCCCCTCCCTCCCTCTATTGTTTTAATACATTGGGGCCAGTGTGCGCACCCCCCCAACCCCCCCCCCCCCCCCTCCCTCCCTCTATTGTAATCATCATCGGTGGCAGCGGAGTAGAAGATTTTCATACTTACCTGGCTGCTGGCTGCTGCGATGTCTGCGTCCGGCCGGGAGCTCCTCCTACTGGTAAGTGACAGCAATGCGCCGCACAGACCTGTCACTTACCAGTAGGAGGAGCTCCCGGCCGGACACAGAGATCGCAGCAGCCAGCAGCCAGGTAAGTATGAATCTTCTACTCCGCTGCCACCGATGATCGGGGGGGAATGGGGGGGGCACACTGGCCCCAATGCTATTATTACAATAGAGGGAGGGAGGGGGGGGGGGTTGGGGGGGCGCGCACACTGGCCCCAATGCTATTATTACAATAGAGGGAGGGAGGGAGGGGGGTGCGCACACTGGCCACCAACGAGTTAACAACAGGGGAGGGGGGGCCCACTGGCCACCAATGAGTTAAAAACAGGGGGGGGGGGGGGTCTGCCCCCTGCTGCCTGGCAGCACCTGCCAGGCAGCAGGGGACAGTCATGTACACAGTTTTTTTGTATATTCTAACCTGAAGCGTCTCCATCACCTATGGGAACGCCTCTGTGTTAGAATATACTGTCGGAAATGAGTTTCACGATGTAGCTCATATCCGACAGTATATTCTAACATAGAGGCGTTCCCATGGTGATGGGGACGCTACAAGTTAAAATATACCATCGGATTGGAGAAAACTCCAATCCGATGGTATAACAGAACTCCAGACTTTACATTGAAAGTCAATGGGGACGGATCCGTTTGAAATGGCACCATATTGTGTCAACATCAAACGGATCCGTCCCCATTGACTTGCATTGTAATTCAGGACGGATCCGTTTGTCTCCGCACGGCCAGGCGGACACCAAAATGACTTTTTTTTCATGTCCGTGGATCCTCCAAAAATCAAGGAAGACCCACGGACGGAAAAACGGTCACGGATCACGGACCAACGGAACCCCGTTTTGCGGACCGTGAAAAAAAACGTCCGTGTGCATGAGGCCTTAGAAAGAGATTGTCATGTACTAGATTTTTTATTTTTTTGCATCAATCATGAAGCTTTGCAAGTTTTTTTTTTTCTGGTGGTTTGGAGGGTGGCTTTACAAAAAAAAAAAAAAAAAAAAAAAAAAAAAGGGTCTAAAAGAAGGAGAAGCGTCTAAGACGGGGTTCACACCTGAAAAGGATACTATTTATAATTTTGAAATCCTTGTTCCCATAATCCAGGTTTGGAGGGCGTACCTGAACGTGACGTGTCCCCCCTGAGCTATCCCGTGCACGCTGCACCTTCGAAGCTTCTATGGCTGCTCTTTGACCCAGACAATCACAGAAGTGCATGTAGCTGTGACTGGGAGGTTCCCACAATGCGGCCTGTGCCATCCCCATCATAAACTATCATACCGTCCCATGAGAACATATCGTCCACATTCCAGCCACTAGAGGAGAGCCTCGGTTGACAGGAGGAATCACATTAGACAATTTGCCGACTGTCGTGTTGCTTCTCTCCTTGCTCGAAATTTCATTCGTTTTAATGATTTGACATTTGCCACTGCCAAGTCTAATTAGGTGTATCCATTACCGGAGCAGAGGAAGGTCAATGGTATCTTTAGTACTCGGCCAAGGCTAATTATTTACCCATTAGGCAACACTAAATGCAACCCTTACCCCCTGGCCACCACCAGTACTCTTAAAGGGGTATTCTGGTTGCGAAAAGTTTTTACTTGTCCACATGACAGCAAATAACTGAGGGGTCTTACTTGCAGGACCCCCCAGCGATCACAAGAACAGCAGAGCCCTCTATAATGAACATGGCGCCAGTCCAACATACGCACCGCTGCTCCTGCCACTCATTTAGGCTACTTTCACACTGGCGTTTGGTGCGGATCCGTCATGGATCTGCACAAACCGATCCGTTCAGATAATACAACCGCATGCATCCGTTCAGAACGGATCCATTTGTATTATCTGTAACATAGCCAAGATGGATCAGTCTTGAACACCATTGAAAGTCAATGGGGGACGGATCGGTTTTCTATTGTGTCATACAAAAACTGATCCATCCCCATTGATTTACATTGTGTGCCAGGACGGATCCGTTTGGCTCAGTTTCGTCAGACGGACAACAAAACGCTGCAGGCATTGTTCTGGTGTCCGCCTCCAAAGAGGAAAGGAGACGGAACGGATGAATTGTGAGCGGATCCTTATCCATTCAGAATGCATTAGGGCAAAACTGATCTGTTTTGGACCTTTTGTGAGATCCCTAAATGGATTTCACAAATGGAAACCAAAACGCCAGTGTGAAAGTAGCCTTATCTCCACAGGACTTCTGGAGACAGCAGAGTACTGCGCTCAGCTATTTCCGGAACTCCAGAGATAAATGGAGCGGCAGTTCACATTCCTGACCTACCGCTCTCCTCATACTGGGGTTCTCCGAGGGGTAAGAAGACCCCGTTCTTGTGATTCCCTCATTACCTGTTTAGTTTTTTACAGGATCCGTTTTTCCTTTATTTTTCTTTTGGATCAGAAGAACGGAAAAATAACGGTGATGTGAACTCGCCCTAAGAAATCCAAATATAAAACTTTCAGATGTCAGACAATCCAGGCTGGATCTGATCATAACATAATATTAGAAGATCTCAATTAGGCCTCATGCACACAAACGTATTTTGTTTCCATGTCCGTTCAGTTTTTTTTGCGGATAGGATGCGGACCCATTTCAATGGGTCCGTTAAAAATGCGGACAGTACACAGTGTGCTGTCCGCCTCAGTATGTCCGTTCCGTGGCCCCGCAAAAAAAAAATATAACATGTCCTATTCCTGTCCGTTTTAGGCATGGTTACAATAATTCCAAAAAAAATTAAAAATAAAAAAAATTAAAAAATCACATACGGTCGTGTGCATGTAGCCTAAATATGATATACTGCAGTGTAAGGCTACATGCACACACACACACACACACACACACACACACACAGGTATGTGTTTTGCGGATCCACAAAGAAAAAAACGGATGACATCATTTTTTTTTTTGCGGATCCATTGTAACAATGCCTAAAACGGACATGAATAGGACATGTTCTATTTTTTTTTTGCGGGGCTACGGAACCGACACACAGTGTGCTTTCCGCATTTTTGGCGGACCCGTTGAAATAAATGGGTTTGCATCCTATCCGCAAAACAAAAAAAAAAAAAAAAGGGAACGGACACTGAAACAAACAACGTTCGTGTGCATGTAGCCTAAGGCTGTTTTCACATCTGCATAGGAGGTTCCGTTAGGAACTTTCGCTGTAGATTCTGTCACAAAGGCAAGACAAACTAGCGCAGCATGCTCGCTATTTTGGGGACCGTCAGGTGCCGTTCCTGTTTGTCATGTCACAGAGGAGGCACTTTGATTATTTTTGTTATTCTGCTCCTATAGTGCTAGGGGAAAAAGGAAATATAAAACGCAGATGTGAACGCGGCCCAATCTTTAAAGGGGGGCTCGGACAAGACTTTTATGGTACATATACGAGTCAAGATGGTGGGGCTCCAAATGCTGAGAACCACGCAATCCTGAGAACAGATGGATGTGGATGCGTACTCAACATTGTAATCTATGGGACTGCTTATCTCTAGGAAAACCTGCTTAGTACTTTGACATACTGACATCACTAAGGTACGAAGTCCGTAAAAGTCATAAAATCAACATTTACCGATTTAGACTGGAATCACGGAAGTGTATTGCACTGGCGGTTTTTATGGATTTTTTCTTCAACACACTGCAGCCTGATGTTACTTTATACTAGGAAAATTACTGAAAAGCCTACATACACAGGGACAGACTTACTAATCCTATAGATGGCGTAAGGTTAGAATGGCGGTCTAGACCTGCTCCAGAGTCATCACAGGGGCTCAGGCTGGATGATACATCACATCCCCAGATGAAGGTGTTGCCGAAACGTGCGTCGGGCTGTGCAGTTCTCCGAAGGCGATTTCCCTATTTAGGCCTCCTGCACGAACGTGTGCGCCACGTGGCCGTGCTGCAATGCATGAACACAGACCCTGGGGCAGCCGCAGCGGATCGCAGACCCATTCACTTTTACGGGTCCGCGATCCACAAAAAGATAGAACATGTTCTATCTTTTTGCGGAACTAAAGTACTGGATGAAACCCCACGGAAGCACTCCGTAGTGCTTCCGTTCCGCACCATTCCACATCTCCGGATTTACGGACCCATTGAAGTAAATGGGTCCGCATCCGTGATGCGGAAGGCCCACGGAATGGCGTCCTTGTATTGCGGATCTGCAAATGCGGTCCGTAATACGGCAACGGGCAGCACACGTTCGTGTTCAGGAGGCCTTATGGGTATGTAATTAGACTGTTGTTACACGGTGTCTGTTTTCTTGTGATTGGGGGGCCCAGTATATTTGCATCCGGGAGATATAGATAGATATATATATATATATATATATATATATTTATTTATTATTTATTTTCCCCTGTGTTAGGCCTCATGCACACGACCGTTGATTGGGTCCGCATCCGAGCCGCCGTTTGAGGCTCGGATGCGGACATATTCACTTCAATGGGGCCACAAAAGATGCGGACAGCATTCTGCGTGCTGTCTGCATCTGTGGCTCCGTTCCGCGGCCTCGTTAAAAAAATATAACATGTCCTATTCTTGTCCGCGCTTTGCAGACAAGAATAGGCATTTATATTGCCAGCGCCCGTTCCGTTCAGAAAATTGCGGAAGGCAACACGGGCTGCTTCCGTTTTTTTGCGGACCGCAAAACGGCACGGCCGTGTGCACGACGCCTCAGTCAGGCACATTATGCAGGCGATTTTCGGGAAGAAATCGTTCTTTTCCAACAATCGCCTGCTCATCAGTGGAGGAGACTGCCGCTATTACATGCAGCGATCTCCTCCACAGTATGGGGATCGCTAATGTCATCGCTCGTCCCCATATATAATCATTGTTTGCTTGCAACAGATCTCGATTAGACACCACAGTCTTCTGCCGGCAAACGATTTTTAAACCTGTTGAAAGATTCCAATTGTCCAATGAACGTTTGCTCGTTCATCAGGTGATCAGCGGCAGTTTTAGGCTACATGCACACAAATGTTGTTTCTTTCCATTCAGTTTTCTTTTTTGCGGATAGGATGCGGACCCATTCATTTCAATGCACATCTTGTGCCATCCGCATCAGTGTGTCCGTTCCGTAGCCCCACAAAAAAATAAAATAAAAACAAAACATGTCCTATTCTTGTCCGTTTTAGGCTTAGTTACAATGGACCGCAAAAAAAAAAAAAACATATTTCTAATAGGCTTTTATTAAAAATAGAGTTGCTCTGTCACAAAGGGTTAACTGTTTTCCTAATTGTGTGACTGGTACTTTCACTTTTACTTTGTGCCGTCATCTAATAAACCTTATCTGTAAATTACTAAGAAGCCATAAACACTTATTTAAACCACATTCTGCAAGATAAGGATTGAGTTTTAATGAGTGTTTATAATATCACAGAAGATAAGGAGCCCGTCAGCTCCCCAACTGACGGAAAAGAGAGAAAATGCACAGGCTGCTTTATCAGTACAGAAAA
Organism: Bufo gargarizans; assembly: GCF_014858855.1. Lineage (NCBI taxonomy): Eukaryota > Metazoa > Chordata > Amphibia > Anura > Bufonidae > Bufo > Bufo gargarizans. The sequence continues at coordinate 325,823,981 of NC_058085.1, read as the reverse complement.
AAGGGCTCCATATTTTAAATAACGACCGATTAAAAAAAGATTTTTAGCTCAAAATGAGTTAAATTCAATAATAGCATTTAAGACGGGAGTCGGAGAGCGGTGAGGACCTGGATAGTGGCAGGGGATATATTCTTTTTTTTTTTTAAGCCCTTCAGACCCTGCTGCCTACAATTTTTTATTAACTGGTACACCTCTTTAAAACCAGTGAACAAACAGTGTGTGAAGTTGGCCTTAGGCCTCATGCACAAGACTGTATGCGTTTTGCGGTTCGCAAAACAGGGGTACCAGCTGTGGCATGTTGCCTTTTTTTCCACATCTATAGAAATGTCATTTTCTCATCCACAAAACAGGAAAAGGACTTGTTCTATCTTTTATGCGGGGCTGCGGAACGTACATATGGATGCGGTCAGCACACCTGTGGTCATTTGCATTGTGCCTTAAAGGAAATGTGCCACTAAATTTTTATCTGCCAGTTCAATCCAGATAGCAGCACATCTCCTTTTTTTAATCTTTTTTTTTTTTTTTTCGTATTCTATTTCCTGAACATGATTATGGGGGCGGCCATCTTGCCTGAGCTGTTCTTAACAGCATTTAGAAAATTGCTTTATGGCAGCCCCAAGGTCCACAATGGTCTGGAGGGGACCTCTTTGACTTCTATGGGAGTTTTTTTAGGCATGCTCTGTGGCCTGTGCAGAGTTCAGGAGGGAGTAGCTAAGCTGTGATATCACCTACTGTGAATGTTGGATTCAGTCTCATCTACGCTATATAATTACAGTTAGGATTAAAACGACAGATAAGCAGATAACTGCAGTAAAGTGATCTGTACAGATCAAGAAGTGGTGCCTACTATTAGGCTTAGGCATCATTCCTATCCTTGTCCGTAATGCGGATAATAATAGGACATTTTCTTTTTTTTTTTGCACAATGGAAATACAGACATACGGAAATGGAATGCACATGGAGTAACTTCCGTTTTTTTTGCGGACCCATTGAAATGAATGGTTCCGTATATGGTTTGCAAAATAAAGGAACGGACACGGACTGAAATTATATTTTTGTGCATGAGCCCTTAGTGGCCTGTGCGAAAACTGTAGGATTTTATGTTTTTTGTTTAAATAATGATATTGACATGGAAAATTAAAAATAATAATCAAAAATTCTTTAAATTTTTAAAAAAAATAATATATATATTATGTATGTTAAACAATTACATATATTTAAACAATAGTCGAGTTCTGATGGCACATTCCCTTTAAAAGTGGTCTATACTATAATATCCCCCCTTTCCGGGAGAGATAACGCCCTGACATTGACAGGTACGTGGGGCAGGAAAAACAAAGCTTCGCAACTGAATACCTGAGGCAGTAACCAAAGAGCTGCCACATTTCCCTCCTTAACAGCTGACTGATGTCTTAGACAGATGGCGCACTGGAAAAAAAGTCAAGGTTAACCTCTGCTGAACCTAAAGAAACATCACCGAGACCTGCATACATAGCAGTTGCATAATCCCATGTGATAATGCACATTTCTCAGCGCTGTGATCATGCAGTCAGGAGGAGATTTGCAATCTATGTCCCATAGACCAGCGCCATGATATCACCTGCTTACACATATGCAAGACAATTATGAGTAAGGCCTAGTGAATAGGGGTGTCTTATGGTGCCCATAGGGTATGGGGCTCGACTGTGCCGCCATATACTGGCAATTACATGCAGAAGACTTTTTTAGATCCCATCCGTTTGTTCCATAGCTGTGTTGGCCGCCTAATCTCCATCATATGGTGCTGTACGGAGGCCCATGGAGTGCAAACAACTACAAAGGTTTCACGCAGGTGTGTATTCTGCTCATGTAAAACTGACAGAACGGTAAAATGGGTCATCACACAAGAAGTAATCCTGTGCAATGAACAGAGCATTTCAAATAAATACTGCAATTTACTTGCAATAAAACTAGTATTTGCTTTTGGCTACATGCACACAAACATTGTTTGTTTCCGTGTCCGTGCCGTGTTTTTTTTGCAGGTAGGATGAGGACCCATCTGTTTCAATGGGTCCGCAAAAAATGCAGACAGCACACCGTGTGCCGTCCGCATCAGTATGTCTGTTCCGTAGCCCGCAAAAAAACATAGAATATGTCCTATTCTTGTCCGTTTTAGGCATTGTTACAATGGATCCATAAAAAAAATAAAAATAAAATAAAGAAACCACGAGTACTCACTCCATTCAAGTGAATAGAGCTAGTTCTTGTAATTACGCCATGCCACCTCTCTACAGGAGACGAAGCATAGATGGCATCCGTTTTTTTTGTTTTTTGCGGATCTACAATTTGCAGACTTTAAAACACATACGGTCGTGTGCATGTCGCCTTTTATGTATATTTTTCTCACTGGTAGCGCCCCCTGCTGTTTGCCCTGTGGTGGACATTTTCTGGTCCACCTTCTCCCGCATTCAGTGGTGGACGGACATGCTCCGTAGCTGCCCTGCTCTCTTCCACCTCTCAGTGTCGGTGTAGTGGTCTCATAGAGAAGCAGGTGAAGCCCAGACACCTTTCGTTCATCCCTACTTCTAGATCAAGGGTCAGCAATCTTTGGCACTGCCAGCTGCTGTGAAACTACAACTCCCAGCATACATCCTTACTCGGCTGTCCTTGTAACTGCCATAAAAATGAGAAAAGGATTCTGGGAGTTGTAGTTTAGAAAACAGCCAGAGGGTGCTGAACCCTGTTCTAGAGTCGTAGAAATACACAGCTATATCTCTCTAGACAGTGGAGAGGGAAATTGCACTACATATAGTGCCATCGATGACTGGAATCTCTAGTGCTGTGTTTGAGAGACCATTTTCTATGCAGGGGAGGAAGAGGTTAACAAGAGCCCCCCCAGAGTGCATGGCAGAGTTGCAGGCACTTGATGAGCTTCTGCCCACCCTCAGAAAGGGAAGAGAGTTCTCCAGATTAAGGCCTCATGCACACGACAGTTTTTTTTCACGGCCCGCAAAAACGGGGTCCGTGGGTCCGTGATCCGTGACAGTTTTTCCGTCCGTGGGTCTTCCTTGATTTTTGGAGGATCCACGGACATGAAAAAAAAGTCATTTTGGTGTCCGCCTGGCCGTGCGGAGCCAAACGGATCCGTCCTGAATTACAATGCAAGTCAATGGGGACGGATCCGTTTGATGTTGACACAATATGGTGCCATTTCAAACGGATCCGTCCCCATTGACTTTCAATGTAAAGTCTGGAGTTCTGTTATACCATCGGATTGGAGTTTTCTCCAATCCGATGGTATATTTTAACTTGTAGCGTCCCCATCACCATGGGAACGCCTCTATGTTAGAATATACTGTCGGATATGAGCTACATCGTGAAACTCATTTCCGACAGTATATTCTAACACAGAGGCGTTCCCATGGTGATGGAGACGCTTCAGGTTAGAATATACAAAAAAACTGTGTACATGACTGCCCCCTGCTGCCTGGCAGGTGCTGCCAGGCAGCAGGGGGCAGACCCCCCCCCCCTGTTTTTAACTCATTGGTGGCCAGTGGGCCCCCCCTCCCCTGTTGTTAACTCGTTGGTGGCCAGTGTGCGCACCCCCCTCCCTCCCTCTATTGTTTTAATACATTGGGGCCAGTGTGCGCGCGCCCCCCAACCCCCCCTCTATTATTTTAATACATTGGGGCCAGTGTGCGCGCGCGCCCCCCCAACCCCCCCCCTCCCTCCCTCTATTGTTTTAATACATTGGGGCCAGTGTGCGCGCGCCCCCCCAACCCCCCCCTCCCTCCCTCTCTCTATTGTTTTAATACATTGGGGCCAGTGTGCGCGCGCCCCCCCAACCCCCCCTCCCTCCCTCTCTCTATTGTTTTAATACATTGGGGCCAGTGTGCGCACCCCCCCAACCCCCCCCCCCCTCCCTCCCTCTATTGTAATCATCATCGGTGGCAGCGGAGTAGAAGATTTTCATACTTACCTGCTTCTTGCTGCTGCGATGTCTGCGTCCGGCCGGGAGCTCCTCCTACTGGTAAGTGACAGCAATGCGCCGCACAGACCTGTCACTTACCAGTAGGAGGAGCTCCCGGCCGGACGCAGACATCGCAGCAGCAAGAAGCAGGTAAGTATGAAAATCTTCTACTCCGCTGCCACCGATGATGATTACAATAGAGGGAGGGAGGGGGGGGGGGGGGGGTTGGGGGGGTGCGCACACTGGCCCCAATGTATTAAAACAATAGAGGGAGGGAGGGGGGGTTGGGGGGGGGGGGCGCGCACACTGGCCCCAATGTATTAAAACAATAGAGGGAGGGAGGGAGGGGGGTGCGCACACTGGCCACCAACGAGTTAACAACAGGGGAGGGGGGGGGGCGCACAATGATATTCAAACTGGGGAAGGGGGGGGGGTCTGCCCCCTGCTGCCTGGCAGCCCTGATCTCTTACAGGGGGATATGATGGGGTTAATTGTACTATCATATCCCCCTGTAAGAGATCGGGTGCTGCCAGGCAGCAGGGGGCAGTCTTGTACAAAGTTTGCAGTGTATTCTAACTAGAAGCGTCCCCATCTCCATGGGAACGCTTCTGTGTTAGAATATACTGTCGGAAATGAGTTTTCACGAAGTGAAAACTTAGATCAGAAAAAGCTTTTATGCAGACGGATCTTCGGATCCGTCTGTATGAAACTAAAACCTACGGCCACGGATCACGGACACGGATGCCAATCTTGTGTGCATCCGTGTTCTTTCACGGACCCATTGACTTGAATGGGCCCGTGAACCGTTGGCCGTGAAAAAAATAGGACAGGTCATATTTTTTTCACGGCCAGGAAACACGGCTCACGGATGCGGCTGCCAAACGGTGCATTTTCCGATTTTTCCACGGACCCATTGAAAGTCAATGGGTCCGTGAAAAAAAACGGAAAACGGCACAACGGCCACGGATGCACACAACGGTCGTGTGCATGAGGCCAAAGGGAGTTAAAAAAAAAAAAAAAAAAAAAAAAGGATCTACATTGATATAGTAAAAATAATATAGTGTGAAATACTCCAAATGTTTAGTTTTTTTCCCTCTGATATCCCCTCTATGCATCTGTATTATCAGAAGTGCTTTAATGATAATATCGTATAAGGTAACGGCTATTTTTAAAGTTTCTATATAATATATTCATATAGTTTGACCAAAGAAAATTTCTAAAATAGGCAGTGGAGTGCCTCACGTTGGTACTTTGGGGACCGGACCACATGGTACAGTCCCTGCATATGTGCACATATGGTGTATATACATCCATATAGTGCATCTATGAAAAATACTGCAATAATGTGCACAGTCTACAGAAGCAGCATATGGACATGACAAACACATACTGAGCGCATTACAGCCTCTCTAGGGTATTAATCCCATTGTTAGGCTACTTTCACGCTTGCGTTGTTGTTTTCCGGTATTGAGATCCAGCAGAGAATCTCAATACCTGAAAAAACGTCTCTGTTTAGTCCCTATGCGTTCTGAATTGAAAAAGATCCGTTCAGGATGCATCAGGACGTCTTCAGTTCCAGCAGCATTCAGTTTTGTGACTGGACACAAAACTGCTGCAAGCTGCGGTTTTGTGTCCAGTCATATAAACAGAAAAAAAAAAATAATATGATTTAGCACTGAAAACAGATACTTTATTTTTTTTTATCGAGCCTTAAAAAAACGGATCCATCACCTATTGACTTTCAATGTATTTAGTGATGGATCCGTTTTGATTTCACACATCCGCATCCTAACGGAATAGATGCATCCTGATGTGCAAAATCAAAACGTTTAATTCCAGTATGGAGATCCTCTGCCGGATCTCGATACCGCAATTATCAACACAAGTGTGAAGTAGCCTTACCTCCCTCTTATCCTCGCTCCATACCATATTCCCGTCCTGCAGACAGTCGCCCTTGCAATTAGTTCAGAGAAACCTGACCGCTGAAAGCTCATCCCTGAAAATAAAAGGGGCCTTTCTGCGAATCTTGCGTATTTACCAAGAGGAGTAGGGTGAGAGGTTAATGTAAAAGTCCGTCCTTAAACACACATGGTTAAAAAAAAAAAGTCTATTTGCTGAGTGTCCGCCAATTCATAGATGAATGAAACCATGTGGGATCATAGTACAAGTGAAGGTCACAAATCACATTGCCTAAACACCGCAGCTGCCACGTGTAAACCACTGGGGAATAACGGAATCGCTTTGACACACGGTGGGGGTGCACTGGGTATTGCTGCTGTTTGCTGTCCGTGGCTCTGGATATGCAATACAGTAATACCCTGACACTGCGAATGGTGAGATCCTCTGGGACATCTGATCTCTTCTACTTATGTCTGGAAATACTCCCTTGGATTTGGGAGACTCTGGGACTTTCTATGGGTGTCAATTACTGACATCAGATATACTGTACAATTACTTTGCCAGCCCAATGGCATGAAAAGGTGCTCTGTCATATGCATTCATGTCACACACGCAAAAATACGGACCGTGTTCTTTTTTGGACCCATTCACGTGGTCCGCATTTTGCCGACATATTCCACATAAGGATGCAGAGAGCACACGACAGATCTGTGCGATATTCGTATACTTGTCAGCAAAATGCAGATCGCGGAACGCAAAATACGTACGGTCCTATGGATAAGGCCTAAAGGGAACAGGAAAAAGTGATGTGTTGTTTTGTGCCGGGGGATGGCGAATGACTTCTTTAATATCCTCCCCTAGACCTAAGGGCTCCTGTACACCACCGTTTCCCTTTATTCGGTCTGCAAATCGCAGATCAGCAGAACAGAGATACCGGCCGAGAGGCGGCCGCCATTTTTTTTTTAACTCCTTCAGAAATGCAAAAAGAATAGGACATGTTCTATTTTGTTGTGGGGCTGCGGCACAGACTTACGGGTGTGCTGTTCGCATCTTTTGTGGTCCCATTGAGATGAATGGGTCTGCAACCAATCCGCAAAAAACACGGATCAGATCGGACCAAAACTTCGGCCGTGTGAATGAGAGGCGATTCATTACGAAGGGCTTACTTAGGCCTCTTTCACACAACTTTTTATTTATTTATTTTTTTGTTTACGGGCCGTTTTTTGCGGTCCTTATATGGAACAATTCATTTCAATAGTTCCGCCCACAAAAAAAAATATAAATTAATTAATGTACTCCGTATGCATTTAGTTTCCGAATTTCCGTTGAAAGATAGAACATGTCCTATTATTGCCCGCAAATCACGTTCCATGGCTCTATTAAAGTCAATGGATCAGCAAAGAAAAAACGGAACACATACGGAAAAGCATCCATATGTCTTCCGTATCCGTTCTGTTTTTTGCAGAACCATCTATTGAAAATTTTATGCCCAGACCAATTTTTTTCTATGCAATTACAGTATACTGTATATGCCGGAAAAAAAATAAATGGAACAACGGATCCGTGAAAAATGGACTGCAAAACACTGAAAAAGCCATACAGTCATGTGAAAGAGGCCTAACTGACATAGCTGTGAATGACAGAAGCGCTGTCCAGCAGGTCCTCCACAGACAGCACTTATATCCACTGATTTTAGTGTTTATTCTCACATCCTATTCACGGACACAGACAGGGGAATATGGCCCAATACTGCCTTAGGGCTCATGCACACGACCATAGCCTGTTTTGTGGTCCGCAAAACACAGATACCGGCTGTGTGCATTCCGGAATGGAACGTCCGGCCTATAATAAAACTGTCCTATCCTTGTCTGTAATGCGGACAATAATAAGACATGTTCTATATTTTTGCGGATGCCAAAAAAAAAACGGACAAACCGATGTGGACAGGTGTGCAGTCTATATCTTTTGCGCCCCTACTGAAGTGAATGGATCCGCATCCAACCTGTAAAAAATGCAGATCGGATGCGAACGAAAACAACGTTCGTGTGCATGAGCCCTTAGGGTACGTCCACACAGGCGACATACACTGTGGATTTTCATTGCAAAATTGCGTGCAGCAAATCAGTGTTTTACAACGACAGCAAAACGGATTAAATTTAAGGAAATTTCAAGTAAATCCACAGCATATTGTGCCATGGATAACACATGGGATAAAACCCACTTCAAATCTGCAATGGAAATTCTGCTGCCAAATGAAGACAAAGGGGGTCATTTACTAAGACCAGCGTTTTAGATGCCGGTCTTAATAAAACCCCATAGCCGATGGAGGATCCACCAAAGTTAGGCCTCATGCACACGACCGTTGTGTGCATCCGTGGCCGTTGTCCCGTTTAACGTGTTTTTCTGCGGTCCCATTGACTTTCAATGGGTCCGTGGAAAAATCGGAAACTGCACCGTTTGGCAGCCGCGTCCGTGATCCGTGTTTCCTGGCCGTGAAAAAAAATATGACCTGTCCTATTTTTTTCACGGCCAACGGTTCACGGACCCATTCAAGTCAATGGGTCCGTGAAAATCACGGATGCACACAAGATTGTCATCCGTGTCCGTGATCCGTGTCCGTTTTTTCCTATCATTTCAATGGCAAACTTGACTTAGATTTTTTTTCATTTTTCATGTCCGTGGATCCTCCAAAAATCACGGCAGACCCACGGAAGAAAAAACGGGCACGGATCACGGTACAACGGAACCACGTTTTGCGGGACGTTAAAAAATACTGTCGTGTGCATGAGGCCTTATGAAGAGGCGACGATCTCTAATAGCTAAATGCCTAAAGGCTCATGCACAAGACCGTGGTTTGGGTCCGCATCTGATCTGCATTTTTTGAAGGTCGGCTGCGAACCAATTCACTTCAATGTGGCTGCAAAAGATGCGGACAGCACGCGGTATGTCCGATCCGGGCCATCTGCAAAAACATTACGGACAAGGAAAGGACTGTTCTAATATGGCCCCTTCCATAAAATGCAGAATTTACACGGCCGGTTTTGTGCATCTGTAATTTACAGACTGCAAAATGGTTGTGTGCATGAGCCCTCAATCAGGGATTTGCTGAACAGTCACATTTCCTGTGTCATGAGGAAGCAGGAAGAAAAGACCGTCACGAGACCCGGGAATGGTTGGAGCAGCCGGCCTTTTTTAAACCATTATGAACCTTTTCTTGAATTTTTTGATATATTTTTTAATTGGTCAGACAACCCTTTTAGGCTACTTTCACACTAGCGTTTATCTTTGCCGGTATTGAAATCCGTCATAGGGTCTCAATACCGGAAAAAAACACTTCTGTTTTGTCCCCATTCATTGTCAATGGGGACAAAACTGAACTGAACGGAATGCTCCAAAATGCATTCCCTTTCATACCGGAGAGCAAACCGCAGCATGCTGTGGTTTGCTTTCCGTCCTGGGATGCAGAGCAAGACCGATCCGTCATGACCCACAATGCAAGTCAATAGGGACGGATCAGTTTTTGCTGACACAATAGGAAACAGATCCGTCCCCCACTGATTTTCAATGGAGTTCCTGACAGAGCCGTTTTGCCAATGTTAAAAATAATACAACTGTCTGAGACATTTTTGGCATGAGGTTGAATCAGCTATTAACAAGGTGTGCTGTTCTCAAATTAAACTTACAGGCCCCTTGATTCTATTGTGGCTTCCTGAGAAGGAATTCAGACCAAGTAAATCTTCCTTAGCCACACATATGATTACTGCTGCAAAACTTCTCATTCCAATTAAATGGAGAGAAACAGATCCCCCCCACTTTGAACATGTGGTATGAAAAAATTAACCTTTTGTGTCAAATGGAGGAATTGGCGGGGTGGGAGAAGAACAATAGGAGTAACTATTTGAAAATATGGCAACCTTGGCTTTCACATATGGAAGAGAAATATGCCTCGGCTGCTGTGTAGATCCACCAGATATGTATTTTCCTCAATATGGTTTAAGATATGGGCAATGTCATCCCTATTACTACATTTGGAATAGAGGTTCACTTTGAGTAGCTACAACCATATACTCGTGCGTTGAGATCCTGACTGACTTTTTATTTATTTATTTCTGAACTCTGTTTATTTGTATGTGTAGTTCTTTTTGTTTGCAAATCACATTCCAATTTGATCATTATGGAACAGGGCCAAACGTAAGAGATACGTTCATTAGATAAATAATATCTAAGGTATCAGTAGATATCAGCATGATTGGAGGGGTTAGTCGACCCTAGCTCATTGTCTATTTTATATACTGTTACCTCTTATATGTAATTCAGGTCTTCCAGCTACCTTAAGTGGGGCTCCACAGTCATCCTGCTGGTTTAACAGATCTTGGTCTATGTTTTGTAAGGGTATGCTGCTTTCGTGGATATACAAGAATGTGCTTTGCGTGTTTTGTTATTGGAAAATGACACAAATAAAGATTTAAAAAAAAATAAAAAATAATACAACTGGATCCGTTCATAACGGATGCAGACAGTTGTATTAAATTTATCAGTAACCGAAACGTTTACTGCCGGATCCAGTAAAAACGCTAGTGTGAAAGTAGCCTTAAGATGGGAGTACCCCATTACTGTTAGGCCTCGACCAATGTTTCATTCCATGTCTGTTGTTCAGTTTTTCGTGATTTTCTGTGGACCCATTGAAAACTCGGCTAATGCACCGTTTGTCGTCCGTGATTTCAGTCCGTCCAAAAAGTATAACCTGTCCTTTTTTTTTTTTTTTCACGGAAAACGGTTCGTGGACCCATTCAAGTCAATGGGTCCGTGAAAAAACGCTGAGGCACACAAGAGTGTCTTCCGCGTCCGTTTTTTATCATTTGCATGGCAAACTTGACATAGATTTTTTTTTTACTTTCCGTCATGTCTGGAGATCCTCCAAAAATAAAAGGAAGACACACGGAAACGGATCACGGAACAACGGAACCCCATTTTGCGGAACGGAACACAACGGTCATGTGCATGAGGCCTTATGGTGCTAATATTTCACATAAATACCAATGCAAAGCTGCACTAAGCCAAAGGTAAGTTTGGCGATTCACGCTTGCACTAAGAACTCAATAGTAAGTTTCTTTAAATGTGGTCGCCTTGGAAGAAATTCCGGGCGGGGTTAGCAGAAGCAAGTTAACCTTCTTTCTCCTCTCCTATACCCATCTTTTCAATTCTATATACGATAGGGTCATGTATGCACTTCGTCGAACTAGACGCTGTGGTGGATATGGACATGGTATGCGGAGCTGAGCACACGTACGTTTTGTGGAGCGACTATACCCTCCTGATCCATCTTAACTAATGGTACGTTAAGATATTTATTTGTATGGGTCGTTAGGCGGTTGGGCTACAGGATAGTCCAAGCTACTACAGGCCATTACAAATACGCTATGTTATAGGTCTCTGTTGAGGCCTTGTATTTCTTTAGGTCATATGCCATGTATACTTTGTCAGATTGTAGGTTCTTGCAAACTTTGTACGAACCAATGACTTGATATGGAATACTTTGCCTATCTGACTTCTTGTACACTAATAAAAAGATTTGTTAATATCTGTTCACGGCTTACTTCACACAGGCTTATTTTTGTTTTATTTATTTTTAGAGAGGACTACGATAAAAACTCTCAAAAAGTCCTAACAAGAGCATGCTGCATGGGGAAGAACAAGATTCAATGGGGTGGAATTACTACTGAAAATGCATTGTTTTTTGGTGCAAACTGTGCCAAAAAGAATTGGCGTACATGCTATACACTGCATGTTAGGGTTTTAAATACTTTTCTAACATTTTTTAGAATCAAGAGATAAAAGAGCCCAACTTATCAAAAAAGGGTTGTGACCTCATGTAAAAGGGAGCATGGTTTACTGGCACCTCTGTACGTAAAAAAAAAAAAAATTGCAGCAAAGTTTTGGCGCCAACTTATAGTTGGTATAAACTTAGTCTACTTTCACACTGGAGTTTTGGCTTTCCGTTTCCGAGATCCGTTCAGGGCTCTCACAAGGGGTCCAAAACGGATCGGTTTGCCCTAATGCATTCTGAATGGAAAAGGATCCGTCCAGAATTCATCAGTTTCCCTCCGTTCCGTCTCCATTCCGCTCTGGAGGCGGACACCAAAACGCTGCTTGCAGCGTTTTGTTGTCCGTCTGACGAAACTGAGCCAAATGGATCCGTTATGACACACAATGTAAGTCAATGGGGACGGATCCGTTTGCCTCCGCACGGCCAGGCGGACACCCGAATGCTGAGCGGAGCAGAGGCCAAACGCTGCCAGACTGATGCATTCTGAGCGGATCCGCATCCACTCAGAATGCATTAGGGCAGTGCGGATGCGTTCGGGGCCGCTTGTTGTGAGAGCGTTCAAACGGAACTCACAAGCGGAGCCCCGAACGCTAGTGTGAAAGTAGCCTTAGTTAATGTGCCCCACTGCGTTGTTTGTAGGCAGCACACAGGACATGATGATTTTATGGGCCATAACACCTCCTGCCGATCTTATCTGCACATTACAATAGACACGAGTAGACCCGTCACCTGAGCAGAGGTAGCTGGTACAGCAGAGCTAAACATAGTGAGAGGAGGTCAGATCCGTTTCACAAGTCAATATTACCTTACAGATACAAGCCGCACCTCGAGTGCTTTCGAGAAGGAGGTCAATGGTTCCTAAAAGACTAGCGTGCAGATAAACAAGATTCCTGTCCTGGGCGTAGCAGAAAGATTCCCCTTTAATGCATCATAGAGTCTTGATGCAGAGTGAGGACATCTTAAACCTTACTCTTTACAATACCTTCTCCAGAAGATAAACGCTTAGATGACCACAGTGCACCATGTTATCTAAGCTTCAAACTGTAGAATCTTGGAGGTCCAGGTCCTGCGGACATGACTACAGCCAGTGCAGCCATAGTCGCCACAACAGGGCCTTGATAGGTGGGCCTGTGGCCCACACTAGTGGCTTTCTGCCAGTCTATAAGCCTGCTGTCAATGCGGCCCGTCCTGATTTTGAGTTGGGGACCGATGAATTCTAGTTACGCTACCAGCCCTTTCTCATATACCAGCAGCGCAAAGATAAAAATGACTACTGGGAATATCAGTTCTGGAATCTTCTTCTATTAGGCCTCATGCACAGCGACAGTATTTTCACATTTTAAGCGGATCGGATGCGGACCCATTCATTTCAATGGGGCCGCAAATATGTGGACAGTCCACATGCCACTGTCCAGCAAAAAAATTAATTGAACATGTCCTATTCTTCTCCATTTTTCTGACCAGGATGGGACATTTCTACAGAAAGGGAGAAAGAAAATGGCAGCATACGCACGGTCAGTATCCGCGTTTTGCATATCTGCAATTTACAGACCACAAAAAGCTTATGGTCGTGTGCATGAGGCCTAAAGCATATGGACACCATAGAAGGTGGTGTAATGCTCAGAACTTCATTTATGATCCTGCTCGGACAACCGCTCTGTAAGCGGTGGACCCCGAGACCCCATGAATGGTCCGCCATGCAATACTACATGCCCAACTGCCTGGCTGGCCAGTGATTGCTTCTTTCTGATGAGTCAGACCATTTAACCGTACCGTTAATAAGTAGGTACAATCCAATGATAAAGCTGTTGGGCGGCAGTAAAGTCAAATTCCCTCTCGATGAATACAGACCATCTATGGAGAAAAAAAAAAATTGATTGTGTTGGGGGTAAGGTGTAGAGCGAAAATGGCATATGCCTAGTCCACGGGGTATCCTGGGGAACTGGGTCATGGTGGGAGTCACTGGGAGGGAAACAGTAAGCGGTAGAAATCTGTGATCTGCCATTGGGCGGTATGTGTGTAATGGCCTATACATGCAGAGAAGGCTCCTGGCCCATATCTTCAATGGACTCATTCGTCAACCATAGTTTTCCATGTTATAACGTAGACCACTGAATGGAGGCCAAAAGAACAAAGGAAGCCCATGTGTCTGTTTAACGCATGCGCTGGGAGCTTTCCTGGTGCATACGGTAAAAGGACTGTGCAGACGCAGTGTGAAAAGACCGTAAAAGCAAAGAAGTCTGGGTGGCAAACTTTGCAAGGGGGAGGGGAAGGGGGGTGCTACTATTAAAGCCAAATATAATGTGATACGGGATGTGTTGGAGACTCTGTTGCAGATTTCTGGACTGAAAGGAAATTAAACTGAACAAACACCATTACCCTGGGTTCACACCTGCGCGTTTCTTTGCGCGTTTTTGCAATAGTAAACGCGCGTTTGTGTGGTTGACTGCAGTGTTGTCCAATGAGTCTATGGGCCAAAACGCGCGACAAACGCCCCAAAAAAAGCTCAAGAACTTGTTTATGCGTTGGGCGTTTTACAGCGCGTTCAAACGCGCTGTAAAACGCTCAAGTGTGAACCAGGGCCATAGGGAAGCATTGGTTTTCACGTGTTGCGCTGTAAAACGCTCAGGTGTGAACTTAGGGTAAGAGTCAATGGGATCTGCCTGGCTCTGTTCAGGTCACTTACGTGGCGATCCAGCACTTCTGCTATGGAGAAGAACAACGTGGATGTGAAGGAACAGAACGGAGATAGAGTTAAACACACCGAGATCGCCATCTAAATTACACTGCTATATGGATGTAATTGCCCACAGTCACCAGCTGGCCGCTGCGGGAGCCTTACACCTCCCTGCCTCCTGTCACAGGTAAGGTATGAGAAGGCAGGAGGCATCCGAAATGTGTGCTACACTATAAAATGACAGGCGCCACTGGTTAGCGCCGTTAATCTCACCAGAGGACTATGGCCTCATAAAGCTGCACAGTCCTATCTTAAAAAGTCAGTAATGGCTGTAAAAATGAGAAAGGAGGAACCGACCGCAATTAGTCTGCCTGTTTTAAGCTGAAATAGCCAATTATCCCGGGACGCTGACATCAGCATAATGAGGCTTCACTGCTGTAAACATCTGTGCGACAGCATCACCAGCCGCACATATTACTGTGTGGTAAACAGGGAATTAGAGGCCCTCGGATGGCCTTTACGGCCTCCTTTAAAGGGCTGTCCTACAAAAAGCATGCAGTCAATAAAGCATTAAGTTAGGTACAGTTTACATGCATTAAAAATATTGTTTGGATTTTTAGCTACACTGCGTTTTCTTCTCTGGTAGCGCCCCCTGCTGTTCATCCGTCTGGTCCACCTTCTCTATTCAGTAGTGGACTCACATGCTCAGTAGCTTCCCTGCTCTCAGTGCTAGCAATGTGATCTTATAGTGAAGTGGCCAAGACACCTTTCATTCATCCATACTTCTAAATTCATAAAAATATATAGTTACTGTTTTTTTTCTGACTATAAGACGCACCTTTTTCCCCCCAAAAGGGAGAAAAAAGTAGCAATGTGTCTTGTAGTCCAAATACTAATGACCGCTTCCACTAGGATAGCAGTTATTACCAGTAGAGGGACGCGCTCTACTCACCCTCCCTCGTCTTCTTCCGGGCCCCACTCTGCACTGCGTCCTGATGGCGTACAGCGGCAGGACGTGGTGCGACGTCAAGTCACAGTGCAGCGCGGGCGAGAAGAAGACCAGGAAGCCGTGAGCGACTGAGTGGCAGTTTAATTTTTTTTTAATGTCTGATCTGAGGTCTGATCAGAGATGGGGAGGGGGGGGGGGGGGTCTGATGTGAGATGGGGGTCTAATCTGAGGTCTGATAGGGGTCCGATGATGAATGGGGGTCTGATCTTAGTTGTGATGAAAAAATATATATTTTTCTTTTTTTCCCCCTCAAAAACCTAGGTGTGTCTAATAGTCCGAAAAATACAGTATATCTCTAGACCAGGGAGAAGGAAATTGTGGTGACATTACATACCATAGGAATCTATGGCGCCCCATGTAAGGGGTTATTCAAGCTAACTGTGGTGCATCCTGGGAGAAGAAGGTGCTTAATGAGCTGTTGCCCACCCACAGAAAGGGAAGATGATCCTCCTGTGAGCTAAAAAAAAATAAAATAAATATATAATTGTTGTAAATTCATGGTATTACCCCTTTAATAAAGGGCATCCTCTAGAAAAAAAATAAGATTTTTTAATATTAAAAATCACCTCTAAGGACCCATTCATACAACCGTATTTCTGGGCCCGCTCCGCATCGCATTCAGAAGCAGCATACAGTGTGCTGTCCTGTTCCTCTGTTCTGTGGCCCCGCAAAAAAAAAAAAAAATTAAAAAAAAAAAAATATATAGAGCATGTCCTATTCTTGTCTACGACTGTGGACAATAATAGGCATTTCCATATAAGGCTGGCCGTGCGCGGATGTTTTGCAGATCCGCAATTTGTTGACCGCAAAACACTTACGTTTGTCTGAATAGACCCTAAAAAGGTATATTAGATGGTGAGACGATTGTGTGAAATTTTGTATAATCATTTGAATGACAAGCAGGAAATTGTGCGCTGGACGTGGATTAGTTTTTTGGCTTACGCAAAAATTAGCGTTCGCCATCATATTCCATGTGTAACCAGAAATCTACTCCCTAAACTATGAATTGCTGTCGCTACTAAAAAAATATTTGTCTGTCACTAAAAGGGGTATGCTGATTATATCAAGTTATTCTCTATCCACAGGATAAGGGAACAACTAGTAGATGGGTCAGACGTCCAAGACCCCCACTGATCACAAGTACTGGGGCCCTGTGACCCCCCTGTAAATTACAGAAGTGGCAAGTCAAGCTAGCACAACGCCACTCCATTCATCTGTATGGGGCCAAGCACAGTGCTTTAGTATTTCTAGAAGTCCCATAGAGATGAATGGAGCGGCAGGGCGCAGGCTTGACCTTCCACTCCATCCATGTTGGGGGCTCCGCCTTTTAGCGATTGGCAGGGGATCCCAGCAGTCGGACCTGATAACCTGATATAACCGAAACATCCCCTTTAATGTTTGAGAAAGCTGGGAAACTGATAATATGGCTGCCGCTACAGCCCAATCTGCGGCATTACCCAGAGTTCTTAGCTATATGAACAGCAAGCCTGTCCTCTCCTCGTCTGTGATATCAGAAGGTCATTCTCCCTTTCCTTAGGCATCTTGCCATTCAGGAGGCTGGAAAAGCTATAATGGCAGCCATATTGGCTGTCACTCAACTCCCCCCCCACCCCCAAATAAAGCTAAATACCAGAGGGTGAGAAGTATATTTTCCAGCGCAGCGTCCACGATTTTGCATCTGTATATAACGTGTAGCAGGCGTCACACGTGGGTTAAGTTTGTTCGCTGTGTTTATTTAAAGGGCATCTCCCTCTAAAATTAAAAGCCTCAAGGTACAAGCCTCAGTGGGAACAACACTTGTTTAATCTGTATGCCGCTCGGTGAGCACATGTCACCGCGTCCCGCCTCATACACGTGTATACGTCACCGCGTCCCGCCTCATACACGTGTATACGTCACCGCGTCCCGCCTCATACACGTGTATACGTCACCGCGTCCCGCCTCATACACGTGTATACGTCACCGCGTCCCGCCTCATACACGTGTATACGTCACCGCGTCCCGCCTCATACACGTGTATACGTCACCAAGTGCCGCCTCATACACGTGTATACAGGGTGGATAAAAATCTATGATTATTATTTTTATAAAAAATAAAAATGGATTTTTAATTGGATTTTTTTTTTAATATAAAATGCTTTTTGAGGAAAATATATTACCATCCAAAGGTTATTACATCATGAAATAAAGATTCATTTTTTAATTATGTAGAATAAGGCTGTATAGGTTTAATTTTTTTGGGTAAATAAATTCCATTAATCCATTCACAATGTCATGCTCTTCCAGAGGTTTTTGTAAGATTATTGGGCAGTTTCTCTGCCTACAAGATATTATCACAGATGCTTGGTTTACTTTTGCAGTTCTCAAAACTGAATTTGACTCAGCAGAGATCACATGCCTCTTCTTCACAGCAAAAATGTTATGACCTGAACAGAGTTGAGAAAAATACCTTAAAGGGAACCTGTCACCGGGATTTTGTGTATAGAGCTGAGGACATGAGCTGCTAGATGGCCGCTAGCACATCTGCAATACCCAGTCCCCATAGCTCTGTGTGCTTTTATTGTGTATAAAATCTGATTTGATACATATGCAAATTAACCTGAGATGGACTCCTGTAAGTGAGAGGAGTCAGGGACAGGACTCCTCTCAGGTTAATTTGCATATGTATCAAATCTTTTTTTTTTTTTTTTTCTTACACAATAAAAGCACACAGAGCTATGGGGACTGGGTATAGCGGCCATCTAGCAACCCATGTCCTCAGCTCTATACACAAAATCCCGGTGACAGGTTCCCTTTAATCCTAACTTCTACAAACCTATGAAGCAGAATCAACCCGTAATCAAACTAATATGAAAACTTGTTATTCTAAAAATCTTCATCTACTTGCACATTATAAGTTATACCAGCAAGAATGAGTCTTTATGTAGAAAACTATGATTTATATCAAGCCTTACTGACTAGTGATTTAAATCAAATCCACCCTGTGTGTATACGTCACCGCGTCCCGCCTCATACACGTGTATACGTCACCGCGTCCCGCCTCATACACGTGTATACGTCACCGCGTCCCGCCTCATACACGTGTATACGTCACCGCGTCCCGCCTCATACACGCGTATACGTCACCGCGTCCCGTATAACATACAGGTATATACCAGGGCCAAGACACCAGTGTGTGTGCTCTGTTACCAGCTTTGCGAGTACTTGCCCTGGTGACAATCCTTACCTACTCCAGGGGCTCACTATTTGTAAATCGGAGAGTACGAAGGTACATGCCAGGAGGAGCCTAAGATTCTGATAAACACTTTGTTTGGCCATATTCACACAGTGCCGATTTGGTTAGTGCTCTGCAACTATTTATTTCTCGGCAAATGGGTGCCAGCGGCGTACGCCCCCCCCCCCCCCCCCCCGTAGACACTGGTGCCAGCGGCGCACTTCTCCCCGTATACTGGTGCCAGCGGCGCACTTCTCCCCGTATACTTGGGAGAACTTACTATTACTTTGCACTCTCATCACCCTGCTGACTGACAGCTCGATCCCTGCTCCCTGACAGTTTCCCGCTCCGTCCCTGCTCCCTGACAGTTTCCCGCTCCGTCCCTGCTCCCTGACAGTTTCCCGCTCCGTCCCTGCTCCCTGACAGTTTCCCGCTCCGTCCCTGCTCCCTGACAGTTTCCCGCTCCGTCCCTGCTCCCTGACAGTTTCCCGCTCCGTCCCTGCTCCCTGACAGTTTCCAGCTCCGTCCCTGCTCCCTGACAGTTTCCAGCTCCGTCCCTGCTCCCTGACAGTTTCCAGCTCCGTCCCTGCTCCCTGACAGTTTCCAGCTCCGTCCCTGCTCCCTGACAGTTTCCAGCTCCGTCCCTGCTCCCTGACAGTTTCCAGCTCCGTCCCTGCTCCCTGACAGTTTCCAGCTCCGTCCCTGCTCCCTGACAGTTTCCAGCTCCGTCCCTGCTCCCTGACAGTTTCCAGCTCCGTCCCTGCTCCCTGACAGTTTCCAGCTCCGTCCCTGCTCCCTGACAGTTTCCAGCTCCGTCCCTGCTCCCTGACAGTTTCCAGCTCCGTCCCTGCTCCCTGACAGTTTCCAGCTCCGTCCCTGCTCCCTGACAGTTTCCAGCTCCGTCCCTGCTCCCTGACAGTTTCCAGCTCCGTCCCTGCTCCCTGACAGTTTCCAGCTCCGTCCCTGCTCCCTGACAGTTTCCAGCTCCGTCCCTGCTCCCTGACAGTTTCCAGCTCCGTCCCTGCTCCCTGACAGTTTCCAGCTCCGTCCCTGCTCCCTGACAGTTTCCAGCTCCGTCCCTGCTCCCTGACAGTTTCCAGCTCCGTCCCTGCTCCCTGACAGTTTCCAGCTCCGTCCCTGCTCCCTGACAGTTTCCAGCTCCGTCCCTGCTCCCTGACAGTTTCCAGCTCCGTCCCTGCTCCCTGACAGTTTCCAGCTCCGTCCCTGCTCCCTGACAGTTTCCAGCTCCGTCCCTGCTCCCTGACAGTTTCCAGCTCCGTCCCTGCTCCCTGACAGTTTCCAGCTCCGTCCCTGCTCCCTGACAGTTTCCAGCTCCGTCCCTGCTCCCTGACAGTTTCCAGCTCCGTCCCTGCTCCCTGACAGTTTCCAGCTCCGTCCCTGCTCCCTGACAGTTTCCAGCTCCGTCCCTGCTCCCTGACAGTTTCCAGCTCCGTCCCTGCTCCCCGACAGTTTCCAGCTCCCTCCCTGCTCACTGACAGTTTCCAGCTCCGTCCCTGCTCCCCGACAGTTTCCAGCTCCCTCCCTGCTCCCCGACAGTTTCCAGCTCCCTCCCTGCTCACTGACAGTTTCCAGCTCCGTCCCTGCTCCCTGACAGTTTCCAGCTCCGTCCCTGCTCCCCGACAGTTTCCAGCTCCCTCCCTGCTCCCCGACAGTTTCCAGCTCCCTCCCTGCTCACTGACAGTTTCCAGCTCCCTCCCTGCTCACTGACAGTTTCCAGCTCCCTCCCTGCTCACTGACAGTTTCCAGCTCCCTCCCTGCTCACTGACAGTTTCCCGCTCTGGCACATCACGTATGACCATGTGTGACGTATGTAGCTGGTACACTGCCCGATGCATCCGTGTATGTACGACATGCACAGTGCTCTGCACACATCTCTGCAGCTCCCATCCATTGTATAGGAGCCTGCAGTCCGGTATCTGCTGTGCAGCTGCACTCAGTCCTGATGGATCATGCCCGGCCTCTACAAGTAAAGGACACGTCGCCCCCGCAGTAATGACGGCCACAGACCCTATAAGAGCCCGCTGTACCCGGGCCCCCGAGCCCCGTGCCCGCACTGCCCCGCTCCCCGTCACTCACCTTCTTTTCCTGTCCACAGACAGCTAACAGAAACCAGAAACGCAGTGCGCACGCGTAGAGCCCTGTACTCAGGGACCGGAGGCAAAGTTCCAACTCTGAGGACTGCGCAGAGAGCAGACGCTTTCTATAGGCGCGTGACGTCACCGGATACGTCAGTGCCCCGAGCCCCAGAACCGCCCCCGCAGCCGTGCTGCACTACAACAACCAGAAAAGCGACCCGAACTGGAGTGAAAACCGCAGGCGGCGGGTGCTAAAAACAACATGCACCAAATAAAGTCAGCAGTGCGGTACCGGCAAGGAAACGCGACCACATCAGTACAATAACGCATCAATGACACTTTTCCGACCAGACGCTCCATCCATTACAGAGGGTACAGAGGGGGGGGGGCCTGTGTCCTCGTGACCAGTATATACCAGCGATATTCATCCTCCATCCACAGAACGGTCTATAACCAGAATAGCCCTTTAAAAGTAGCGCTGTACGCATCCGTTGCTCCGTTCCGTGGTCCGCAAAAAAAATATAACCTGTTCTATTCTTGTCCGTTTTGCGGACAAGAATAGGCAGTTATATTAAACCCTGTTCGTGCCGTTCCGCAAATTGCAGGAACGCACACGGACGCCACTATCCGTGTTTTGCGGACAGCAATACACACAACGGTTGTGTGCATGTAGCCTTAGGGTCCATTCACACGTCCGCATAATGGGTCCGCATCCGGTCTGCACTTCCGTTCCGTGGCCCCACAAAATAATAGAGCATGTCCTATAGATGTCCGTAAACATGGACAAGAATAGGCATTTCTATCATAGGGCCGGCCATGTGCGGTCCGCAAAATGCAGAACGCACATGGCCGGTGTCTGTGTTTTGCGGAGCGCAAAACAGTTGCGGAAGTGTGAATGGACCCTTAAAGGGGTTGTCCAAGTTATTTTTATTGATGACCTATGCTCGGAATAGGTCATCATTATCAGATTGGTGGGGGTCCGACACCCGGCACCCCTGCCGATCAGCTGTATGAAGAGAAGGCGCGCTGCCGTGCCAGCGCTGCCTCCTCTTCACTGTTTACCTTCTCGCCGTCGCCTCTGCAGTGGTGAGCAGGTGTAATTACACCTGACCGTCCCATTCGTTTCAATGGTACGTATCGCTCCTATTACACCTGCTCACCATAGCTGATGTGACGGCGAGCAGGTAAACAAGAGGAGGCAGCGCTGGCACGGCGCAGCGCCTTCTCTTCAAACACCCCCGCCGATCTGATATTGATGACTAGAGATGAGTGAATTTCATGTTATGAAATTCGTTCACGCTTCGTTTGGTGGTAAAAGCAGAATTGCGTTATGGATTCCGTCACCACAGGACCGTAACGCAATCCTATGACGGAATGCCTTTAGAGGCATTCCGTTATTCATTCCGTCATAATAGAAGTCTATGGGCTGCAAAACGGATCCGTCCCGTTTCCGTTATGCAGGAGAGGACTCAGGATCAGGAGAGGACTCCCCTGGATAACGGAAAAGGGACGGATCCGTTATGCAGCCCATAGACTTCTATTATGACGGAATGAATAACGGAATGTCTCTAAAGGCATTCCGTCATAGTATTGCGTTATGGTCGGTGGTAACGGAAGCCATAACGCAATTCTGCTTTTACCACCAAACGAAGCGTGAACGAGTTTCAAAATATGAAATTCACTCATCTCTAGTCATCAATATAGGAGTCCTGGGAACCCCGTTAAAGCTCCATATATATGACTGTGTGCATTACGGACCACACAATAGTTCCAGATTACATACTGATTTGGATTCGGTATTGTTCCATAATTCTGTCATATGTGGCCCCAAACTCAGCCCAGAAGCAGAAAATCCGACAGAAAATGACTCTCTATAAAACCAGCGGTGTGCAGCGGACGGCCCATACACCTCTGGAGGCGTCATATTTCCCTGTACATTCATAAAAATGTTTTATTTTATTTGAAAAATGGCGGCAACGAATCAAGAACGCTTCTATTTCTTCCTGCCCTTTTTTAGGCTAGAGCTACATGACGACACAACAGGTCGTGTGACAAAAGGGTGCAGCTACATGGCGGCATTTGTGGTGTGACATTTCATGTAATGTATTTTAATGGTGTCGCACTGCGACATGCTGCCGCTGTGACGTGACAGTTGCGAAAAAAAAATGTTTTTTTTTGCAACTGTTGGGTCACAGTTACAGAATGTCGCATTGCAACACCATCTAAACAAATGACATGAAATGTTACACGACACAAGTCATCGTGTTGCCTTCGGCCTGGTCTACACTGCTACTTTTTGGTTGATTTTAAAGGGCTTTTCTCAGACTTAAAGGGGTATTCTCATCTTAATAGCATACACCCCCGTATCCTAAGGGAATTAAGTAATGTCATAGCCAGACCCTTATTTCTGATATTTGCAGGACTCTATACTGACAGGGAATGTCCCACAGGATTGGCGCATGGCAAATGTGGTGCCAATATTCAAAAAGGGTCCAAAAACAGAGCCCGGAAACTATAGGCCGGTAAGTTTAACATCTGTTGTGGGTAAACTGTTTGAAGGTTTTCTGAGAGATGCTATGTTAGAGTATCTCAACGGAAATAAGCAAATAACGCCATATCAGCATGGCTTCGTGAGGGATCGGTCATGTCAAACAAATTTAATCAGTTTCTATGAGGAGGTAAGTTCTAGACTTGACAGCGGCGAATCAATGGATGTCGTGTATCTGGACTTCTCCAAAGCATTTGACACTGTTCCACATAAAAGGTTAGTATATAAAATGAGAATGCTCGGACTGGGAGAAAACGTCTGTAAGTGGGTAAGTAACTGGCTCAGTGATAGAAAACAGAGGGTGGTTATTAACGGTACACACTCAGATTGGGTCACTGTCACTAGTGGGGTACCTCAGGGGTCAGTATTGGGCCCTATTCTCTTCAATATATGTATTAATGATCTTGTAGAAGGCTTGCACAGTAAAGTATCAATTTTCGCAGATGACACCGTGTAAAGTAATTTACACTGTAGAGGACAGTATACTGTATATATACTACAGAGGCCCGTATATATACTACAGAGGACCGTATACTGTATATATACCACAGAGGACAGTATACTACTACTGAGGGATCTGGATAGATTGGAGGCTTGGGCAGATGAGGTTTAACACTGACAAATGTAAGGTTATGCACATGGGGAGGAATAATGCAAGTCACCCGTACATACTAAATAGTAAAACACTCGGTAACACTGACATGGAAAAGGACCTAGGAATTTTAATAAACAGCAAAATAAGCTGCAAAAACCAGTGTCAGGCAGCTGCTGCCAAGGCCAATAAGATAATGGGTTGCATCAGAAGGGGCATAGATGCCCGTGATAAAAACATAGTCCTACCACTTTACAAATCATTAGTCAGACCACACATGGAGTACTGTGTACAGTTCTGGGCTCCTGTAAACAAGGCAAACATAGCAGAGCTGGAGAGGGTTCAGAGGAGGGCAACTAAAGTAATAACTGGAATGGGGAGACTACAGTACCCAGAAAGATTATCAACATTAGGGTTATTAACTTTAGAAAAAAGACGACTGAGGGGAGATCTAATAACTATGTATAAATATATCAGGGGTCAGTACAGAGATCTCTCCTGTCATATATTTATCCCCAGTACTGCGACTGTGACGAGGGGACATCCTCTGCGTCTGGAGGAAAGAAGGTTTGTACACAAACATAGAAGAGGATTCTTTACGGTAAGAGCAGTGAGACTATGGAACTCTCTGCCTGAGGAGGTGGTGATGGTGAGTACAATAAAGGAATTCAAGAGGGGCCTGGATGTATTTCTGGAGTGTAATAATATTACAGGCTATAGCTACTAGAGAGGGGTCATTGATCCAGGGAGTTAGTCTAATTGCCTGATTGGAGTCGGGAAGGAATTTTTATTCCCCTAAAGTGAGGAAAATTGGCTTCTACCTCACAGGGTTTTTTTGCCTTCCTCTGGATCAACTTGCAGGATGACAGGCCGAACTGGATGGACAAATGTCTTTTTTCGGCCTTATGTACTATGTTAATGATCACTGTTAAATCTGTTAATGATTTGACAGTGATCATTTTTCTAAATACATTTTATTACCTAATTTTTAGAAAAGAAGTCCCCTCTTACCTGATGTTGTCTTTGGTCTCCCCTGGTTACGGCCACCTCTCCTGTCGGATCCCGCCGGGCCGGGCTTGCGCAGCAGACTGAAGATTCTCTCCCGTCCGGGCCGCTAAATGTCCTGAACGCGCACGCCGCCGCCCATGCGCCATGATGACTTCTTCCTGGCCAGTATAGTACAGAGCCGCGAACGCGCACGCCAGCTCTGTACTATACAGGTCAGGAATAAGTCACCATGGCGCATGCGTGGCGGCGTGCGCGTTCAGGACATTGCGCGGCGCGGCCGGGAGATAAAATCTTCAGTCTGCTGCGCAAGCCCGGCCCGGCGGGATCCGACAGGAGAGGTGGCTGTAACCAGGGGAGACCAAAGACAACATCAGGTAAGAGGGGACTTAGGTAATAAAATGTATTTAGAAAAATGATCACTGTCAAATCATTAAGAGATTTAACAGTGATCATTAACATAGTAACATAGTACATAAGGCCGAAAAAAGACATTTGTCCATCCAGTTCGACCTGTTATCCCACAAGTTGATCCCGGCCAGGAGAAGAATCCAGGAAGTGAACGTCGCGCTCAAGGAAGGTAAGTATAAGAAGGGAAGATGAGAATACCCCTTTAAATACTGATCATCTATCCTCCAGATACGTGATCAGTATCTGATTGGTGGGGGGGTCCGATACCCTGGACCCCCGCCGGTCAGCTGTTTGAGAAGGCATAAGAGCTCGCAGTAGCAGCACAGCACATTCATCGGTTACATGGTCAGATCAGCGCCATAGAAGTGAATGTGCAATACCAAGCATGGCCACTATACAATGGATGGCGCTGTGCTTGGTGAGCACAGGAGCGCCGCAGACTCCTCAAACAGCTGATCAGCGGGGGTCTTGGTCGTTGGCCCCCCACGATCAAATACTGATGACCTTTCCAGAAGATAAGTCATCAGTATTAAAGTCTCAGAAAACCACTATAGCTGCAGTCCAAATGAATGTGTTCAGTTTAATGCGATCTTGTGGGCCGCAGCCGTCATTCTATAGTTAATATCAATCAGTCACGCTATGAAAAGTCGCAGCGTAGCCCAGGCCTAAACTGACACCACATTGGACATCATTTGTAGTGACTTTGATGAGTGTAGAAAGTGCAGACATCTGGCACCGAGCCGCGGTCCCCGCCCAGTGAAGTATCTGGAGTCCCGCTCTGATGTGTACTGATAGTACCATCTAAAAGAACAGACAGACACTGGACGTTATTTGTGGTGGACACGTTGGCAGTTTTGCACCGTGGCTCTCGGTGGTCCTAGTTACGTCAGTATTTTCAGCTAATGCTGACTCTGACTTGTTTGTACCCAAAATATCAGACAAGAAAGAAATCATGTAATTTTCTGCTCCTGTTCTGCTGTATATCAGGGTACTTTCACACTAGCGTTTTTCTTTTCTTCCGGCATAGAGTTCTGTCCTAGGGGCTCTATACCGGAAAAGAACTGATCAGTTTTATCCAAATGCATTCTGAATGGAGAGCGATCCGTTCAGGATGCATCAGTTCAGTCCCTCTTACGTTTTTTGGACGGAGAAAATACCGCAGCATGCTGCAGTTTTCTCTCCGGCCAAAAATACTGATCACTTGCCGGATCCAGCATGAGATTACATTGAAGTGTATTAGTGCCGGACAGGGCATTAAGTGTTCCGGCAAAACGGATCCGGCATGCGCAGACCTTTAAAAATGCAAAATATGCAATAATTAATACCGGATCCGTTTTTTCCGGATGACACCAGAGAGACGGATCCGGTATTTCAATGCATTTGTAAGACGGATCCGCATCCATCTGACAAATGCCATCAGTTTGCGACTGGATTGCCGGATCCGGCAGGCAGATCCGCTGCCGCAAATGTGAAAGTACCCTTAGAACCATAGCTTTTAGTAGGCAGTAGGTTCTACAAAAAGATATACCGGTATATAGAGAGAGAACCTGGCTGTCCCCAACATCTGCCATTAATCAAACTGGGATAAGGCTACTTTCACACTTGCGGTAGCAGGGTCCGGCGGGGGAATAGCCTGCCGGATCCGTGTTAACGCTAGCCCACCATTTACTATAATGGGGGGGGGGGGGGGCAGGAGGTCCGGCTGCAGCACGGCAAACATGCTTAGGAGGCGGCTGGACAAAAACGAAAGCACGCTGTGGTTTTTGTCCGGCCGCCTCTCGACTTGTTTGCTGTGCTGCAGCCAGACCTCCACCCCCCATTATAGTGAACGGGGCCGGAGCGGACTTCCGGCGGCACGGTGGACTAGCGGTAGCATGGATCCGGCAAGCTGTTCCCCCGCCGGACCCTGCTGCCGCCAGTGTGAAAGTAGACTATGAAATGTTGGATTTTATCTCATCTGATTTTATGGTCTGCTTCCAGATAAGCGGCCCCAGAAGCGTCATCGAGATGCTTTTCTCCACACCTGTAGAAACGAGGCAGGCGTATAATTAGGCGCCTCTATGGTATTCCTTGCACCTGTTTCCCGACACTGTTGTGTTAATCTTCCCCAAGATCTTAGCATCCACAACTTACCTCTCAGGGGCTCCATACTGTGACAACTGATCTGAGACCTACCGTATATTGTAGTTCCACAAGCTCCCTTCCCACTCACCACAGCAAGGAGATGGAAGGGCATGGCCGAAATCTTACACCCTGCCCAGACTAGAAGGAGAAATAGTGACCCCCTCCCATTGTTGTCCAGAGAAATGTAGCATACTAAGGGCATGCACAAAAACGTGTGTGCCCCGTGCCCATATTGCGGACCGCAAACATCCAGCTATGTGCACTCCGTATCAGGGATGTGGAACCATTGACTTGAATGGGTCTGCAATCCTCAAGATACGAGCGGAGGAATGGATCAGAAGCACTTCAAAGCGATTCAGTGGGATTTTGGTCTGTGCTTCTGCACATGTCCTATTTTTTTACGGTGCGGACCGCCTCTTGCGGATCGCATACCCATTCAATGTCAATGGGTCCGCATCTGCACACAGACAGTGCCCTGCAGTGCGTACCATTATCTCTAGTGTGCATGAGCCCTAATGATAGTTCCACATCTGCATTTCACTAAGTATATTGAGTATAATGGGATCTGGATGGTTTCCAGACGGGGCCACACGTTTATTGGTGGTGCATGTATTAGCCCCACTTATTTTCAGCTGGGCCAGCCCAAATTTGCAGAGCTTGTCTGAAAATTAGGAACAGTCCCTGCAAATTCGAATCTATTGGCAACTATGAACTAGTGACTTTGTTTAATTGGCATTTCACAGTAATTTCATCTGACTGAGGCGATTTGGAAGATATTTGAAAGTTATTCAGTACATTCATATGGAAAGCAATATTACAGTGACGTATCTCTAGAAGTCTAGTTATAGCCCTAGTTATAGTCTAGTTATAGCCCCAGTTATAGTCTAGTCTAGTTATAGCCCTAGTTATAGCTCTAGTTATAGTCTAGTCTAGTTATAGCCCTAGTTATAGTCTAGTCTAGTTATAGCCCTAGTTATAGTCTAGTCTAGTTATAGCCCTAGTTATAGTGTAGTCTAGTTATATCCCTAGTTATAGTGTAGTCTAGTTATAGCCCTAGTTATAGTCTAGGTATAGCCCTAGTTATAGTCTAGTTATAGCCCCAGTTATAGTCTAGTCTAGTTATAGCCCTAGTTATAGTCTAGGTATAGCCCTAGTTATAGTCTAGTCTAGTTCTAGCCCTAGTTATAGTCTAGGTATAGCCCTAGTTATAGTCTAGTCTAGATAACTACCTTTTTTTTTCTCCATAGACTATTATAGAAATCACTTTGCAAAATTAGCATATTTCAGAAGAAAGCAGCACCGCTCCGTTGATAGGTGCCAATTTGTACAAATGAACCCTTCCTCTTTCTTCTTTCTGTCTTGATCAGGTTTTAAAATTCAGTTTTTGAAGCTAAACCTGGGTGTAAGGATGTCCTTGAAGGCTCCATTTTTGGTCTGTGTGTCCATGTTTTTCCCTCCGTGTGCCGCCGTATTGCACATTCACTGCTAGGCTGAAGGAGGGACTTCTGGAGCATCTCCTACCAGTGGTAGGCGATGCCATCCATGTTTTGTCAGTGGTTTTGATGGACCCATAGACTTCAATAAACATGTTTGGTCTGCATCATGGACCAAAATAATGCATGGATACTTTTGGAGAACATGGACAGCACACATCTGTGATTTACTGACATGTAAACAAGGCCTTGGAGATTAAGCTCATTCAGTAAATGTAATCCACCCTAAAAACTGCACTGAAAACAGCAGCAATAATGCACACGGTTTTTCAGATGGTGGTTTTAATTGAAACTGTACCCCAATGTGCGAATATATGTAGGAACCGAAACCTGAGTTCGGTACCATGGTTTTTTGCAATAATAATTAATTCCCAAAGTTATTACACAAAGTCTCGCGCAACTTTGTGAAATAATAACTTCGGAACTGTACGGAACGGGAACTCCATACCGTATTACAATTACGTTTTTTGTGAATCGACTTTGGATGTACCATCTGAAGCTGATTCGCTCATCCCTACTTATAAGCACAATTTATAAACTTGAACACGAGCCTCTTTGTATAGGTTTTGATCAGAACCCATGGGCCCTCTCACCACATCACAGGGGCCTATGTAGAGTCCCTAACCAATTTGACACAGCAGCACACGGTGACCATCACCACCGAACCACTGGGCAGATTACCAGCCTGGGTCAGCTACATAGATACAGTACCAGAACCAAACTTTCTGCAAAGATACATGTGTTCTTTAAAGTTGGGGGTGACAAATTATTTGATAATATAATATCTGATATGGTTGAATATTTCTACAAGGTATGGACTCCATGGATGACCTCTTCGATCCCCCCGATAGCCAGTGTTATATTTCCTTGTTGTTAGGGTGAAATGTTGTCAACTGATTTGTCAGAGTAAAACGGATCCGTCCCCATTGACTTGCATTGTGGGTCATGACGGATCCGTCTTGCTCTGCATCCCAGGACGGAAAGACAACCACAGCTTGCTGCGGTTTGCTCTCCGGTATGGGAACGCAACCAAACGGAACGGATGCATTTTGGAGCATTGCGTTCTATTCAGTTAAGTTTTGTCCCCATTGACAATGAATGGGGACAAAACGGAAGCGTTTTTTTTTTCTGGTATTGAGACCCTATGACTGAACTCAATACCGGAAAAGAGAAACGCTAGTGTGAAAGTAGCCTAAGTCAACCATTAGTTGGCGTTTATGGTGTATGCACAGGACGCCTCCGATAGCAATATACAGTATACTTACCTTTGATCTTTTCAGGTCTTGAGCTCACGTGCCTTGAAAGACTGCCATGGTGGAATGAGCCCCCTGTTTGCTGTAGGGCCCCCATTTCCTTGTTTCACCCTTGCTGGTTATCTCAATTTCCATGACGTACAAAAAACATAGGCGGAAATTCATTAAATCCCCTACGCCAGTTTTGGGTGTAGAAAAATGTTTCTAGTCGCAATGTGGATTTTACGCTGCCCTTGCCAGCTCTACGGGGGGGGGGGGGGGGGGGGGGGTGACGAGAGTGAGGGCATTGCTAAGGTGGGATCTATCATTATTTATGCCACAAACTGGCGCATGGAGAGGTAGGTCAGTCGTGGTCCTATCAGGACCAGTTCAGCACACTCTGGCCATACTGTACATTTATAAAAGAAAAATGACTAGAAAAAGACGAGACATAAACGCAAATAGAGCAGGTAAATAGCAATAAGTAGTTAAGTCTTGCACGGTCTGAGCGTGTGCAGAATCTATTTTAGACTACCCTTGCAGGTTAATCGCTGCAACTATGGAAACTACATCAAGGACTATTTATCTCTAAGCAAAAACAACTGTGCTCAAGCAGGAATATAAAGAACACTTTAACCCTGAAAGTAGAAAGCTCCACGCAGAAATATCTGTCTCCGGATGGGGTACAATTGCCAATGCAGATCTGCAAAACTCAAACATATCCAAACAGTGGTGTAGCTAGAAATGACTGGGCCCCACAGAATATTTTTGAATGGGGCCACCCCCGCAGCAACTTCTTTGCAACCTCCTCCTGCCGTGCAACCCCCACTCCTACAGCTAGTCAAGGCCGCTCTCTCAGACCAGGCCGGGCAGCCGCTCCGTCCGTTTCCTACACATATATACTGTATGTCATTGTAGGGGTTAAAGGGATTATCCCATGATTAACCTAAAAAATAAAAATCAGACATCATATAGTCCATGACAATGTCCTTCAAATAAAGCTAGAACCAGCCCTGTACCTCACATGGATCCAGAGATCTCCCTAATCCTGTGATGGCTAACCTCCCGCACTCCAGCTGTGGTAAAACTACAACTCCCAAGATGCACACTTCCTTGGCTGTTCTCAGAACTCCATAGAAATGAATGGAGCATGCTGGGAGTCGTAGTTTCACCACAGCTGGAGTGCCGACGCTATACTTGGGGAGCACGGAGAAGGCTGTGGAGCTCACTGGAGCGCTGCTTCCTCCTTAAACAGCTGATCGACGGGGGTCACGGGTGTGGGACGCCCACCGATCAGGTACTGAAGACCAATCCAAAGTATATCTGCTGTAGATGTGTGTGCAATCTCACTTTATAGCGTCTTATATTATATTATAAAAATGTCTCAGTCAGTAACACACAGGCTCGGACTGGCCCACAGGGCTACAGGGGAATCCCCCGGTGGGCCCCTGAGCAAGGTGGCCCCTAGTCTCCCACCCCCTGCACAAGTGGCACATAACACAGTAGACTTACTGCACTACATACAGATATTCAATGTACAGCACCTCAACCAGCCTGTGTTCTTATAAAAAAAAACTGATAGATTATTTATTATATTTGAATGTATCCGTACGGTGGGCCCCCAAAATACATTTTACCCCAGTCCGACACTGGTAACACATCATCATTTCTTATAGTAAAGGAGCACGACCACAACATTTTTTTTATTCTATGGCCCTTTAGAAATTGTAGTAAAGGGAATCTTTTTAGCAGTGGCTGCATTTTTAGGTTATCCCCTCCCTTCTGGTCCTCTGGGTATTTTTCCTTTACGTCAATGGCTCATGTATGCTCTTGTCCCTGATCCCTTGCACTGCGGCACTGCTCCCCGCGATTGGGTCAGCTCAGCTAATTAGAATGAAGCAAGAGAAGTTTGAAACTTTGGAGAGGAAAGGGTAACGCAACCTTTTCATTTCCTTCTTGGCTCGTGTTTTCTTGGCCTTGAAGGCTTAGCCTGCCAGCATTCCAGCTATACCTGGACCTTATCCAGAAATGCAGGATATGGCAAGTCGAGAATATGATCTTACTTAATGATGCAGTGAAGTGGACTCCATAACAGCTTCTTAGCATTGTCTATTTTAAGATAAGCAGTCAAGCAACAGTGATAGAGATATTGCATCAGCCCATCGCACCCGGACGGAGGTGCGCGCCAGCTGCTCCCGTGTTTGTGCTGCGGTTTTACATAGATACACATGTGGCTGCTAGTCGATCTCTGGGCTGCTGTACACATTCAGCTGTTTCAGCTCAGTGCATGGTCCCTCTGTCCTCGCCCGGCTCTCTTGGTTGCCAATTTCCCGACCCCTTCACCAGGGGTAAATGATGAATGAAATCTACGGCAGCTATGAGCTGACGTAGATCTTATTCTAGGTGCGCGGACTGCCAGGGGATGCACATAATTTATGATCAGGTATTGCGGTAGGTACAAGTTATCCCCTATCCACAAGGCAGGGTAACTATCAGATGAGTGCTGGGAGGGACACCCTCCGATCACGAGAACGGGGGCCCCGTACACCCTGCAGGCCCCTTGCTGCTCCCCCACATGTGCCCAGCCACTCCATTCATTTCTATGGTTGTACCGGGGCTTGCAGTGCAAGCAGGCTGGGTTCTAGGTTAGGGTTCCGTGTCTGTCCCTACCCACAGGCGTTACACGGTGTCTGTTAGGCTCCGTTTGCTTCAGTTATGTGCCGAATCTGGCACTTCCGTTATTTTCATTCTTCAGCTCTTATAACCGAGCAGAAGAACGGAAATAATAGACGCAGATCTAAAAAGCAACCTTCAGGGTACATGCACACGCTCAGGATTTATGGGCGGAGAATCCGCACTGAAATGCGCAGGTGTTCGCAGGAAAATCTGTGCGGACAATCCGCATCAATTTGTGCGGATTTTACTCTCCCCATTGAAGTGAATAGAGAAAATGGGGTCAGGAAAAATTAAATAAATTGACTGAATGGAGAAAATGCTGAGGATTTTAAAATCAGCACCATAGGTCAAAATTTGTACGGAAAAAGCCGCATCGTGTACATGAGAATTTCAAATTCTCACAGAATACAATGTACATGACCCTTCTTCAGATACAATAGAACATTGTGTCTAAAGAAGTTTACATTTTTTTCCTGAAACGCGTTGTAAATGTTACATCAATAAAATATTAACATAGTTAATCTGTGGCCCGGCACCTTCTTTGTTTAGCCTCTTCTATTCCTCCATCCACCCATGTCCGGAGTGTTTCTGTTGACGGCACTGGATCCGGCAGTCACCCTTTCGCAATGTGATCCTTTTATGTTTACATGGTTGTTGTAACGGTCACAGCAACATAAGGTGAGATTTTCTTTTTTCCCACACAATTGGCACAGGTCCTAGCATTACTTTTAACCTGGCGCCTGATGCCTGCGATTCTGTCCCCACACGCAGGGCGCCAGGATTCCTCGCTCCTCCCCGCTGACAGGCGCGGGCAGTGAGGTTCTTACCGCCGGCATGCCCCTCCTGGCTCTGAGTGGAGCTTGCGCTCCGACTCAGAGTTCCTCGCGTGCATATAGGGTTGTGCGGGCATGTCTCTCCCCCTTATGTGAGGCCGTACGCACATGCCCCCTATCTTCCCCAGCCTATGGATGGTCTGCATGATGTATTTAAAGGCTCCTTGGTACAGAGCCTGCGCCATGCTACTGCATCTGCGTACATGACCAGAGACCTCATGAGTCCACCGTGCCCACAACACACCGCATCGTGGTGCAAAACATCACAAATACTTCTTAGGCAAAGTACCCGCAAGATGGTAGGGCACAGCAACAAGGGTCAATTCAAGTGCACTATTATGAAAGGGATGCAGGCCAATGCTCTCTTCAGCTAGCAAGTGTCCGTCTTTTGGAGGGACAGTTCCTATTTTGGACTCAAGTCCCTCTGTCCCTCTTTTCTCCTTAAGGCCCCTTTCACACGAGCAAGTTTTCCGCGCGGGTGCAATGCGTGACGTGAACGCATTGCACCCGCACTGAATCCGGACCCATTCATTACTATGGGGCTGTGCACATAAGCGGTGATTTTCACGCATCACTTGTGCGTTGCGTGAAAATCGCAGCATGTTCTATATTCTTTTTCACGCAACGCAGGCCCCATAGAAGTGAACGGGGCTGCGTGAAAATCGCAAGCATCCGCAAGCAAGTGCGGATGCGGTGCGATTTTCACGCACGGTTGCTAGGAGACGATCGGGATGGGGACCCGATCATTATTATTTTCCCTTATAACATGGTTATAATGGAAAATAATAGCATTCTTAATACAGAATGCATAGTACAATAGGGCTGGAGGGGTTAAAAAAATATAATATAACTCACCTTAATCTACTTGATCGAGCAGCCCGGCTTCTCTTCTGTCTTTATCTTTGCTGTGCACAGGAATAGGACCTTTGATGACGTCACTGTGCTCATCACATGGTCCGTCACATAATCCATCACCATAGTAAAAGATCATGTGATGGATCATGTGATGAGCCAGTGACGTCATCAAAGGTCCTATTCCTGTGCACAGCAAAGATGAAGACAGAAGAGATGCCGGCTGCGCGATCAAGTGGATAAAGGTGAGTTATATTATTTCTTTATTATTAACCCCTCCAGCCCTATTGTACTATGCATTCTGTATTAAGAATGCTATTATTTTCCCTTATAACCATCTTATAAGGGAAAATAATAAAATCTACACAACACCTAACTCAAACCTGAAGTGAAGAAGTCCGAGTTCGGGTCTGGGTACCAAACATGACGATTTTTCTCACGCGAGTGCAAAACGCATTACAATGTTTTGCACCCGCGCGGAACAAACGCAAACATGGAACTCAATCGCAGTGAAAAAGGACTTGTTTCAGTGTCAAAATCGCACCATTTTCCCTGAACGCACCCTGACGGCATCCGGCCCCAGTCCGCAACGCCTGTGTGAAAGGGGCCTAAATTTCCCTCTTTTTGATCTGAGGTTATAGATGTGCATTATTACATTTCTAATATTGATCAAGAAAGTGTATATTTGACCCCCACCTTGTATATTATTTCATTATTTGATGCAATTTGGATTTTAGAAACTTCTATATTCAGATCATTTTTATGCTATTGTACGCTAAGAAAACTATTAAAATGAATTAACCCCACCAGAGCATTTAGCTTAGGGGGAAGCATGGGAGTAATGACACCATAGGTATTATATAATTAGGGTTCATGTCGGATCCATGTTTCTTTCCCCTGTTTGTCTTTTCCCGCCCTTTTTTTCTATTACAGGTAAATTTACCTCAGAAAGTGTGTTACCTGCAGTCTAGAAGATTCCAGCTGTACAAGTGAAGAGCGCACCTGATTGGTCGCTGCCTGTTGCTGGGGGAGATTTTCAGCCCTCTGATTTGTTGTTGCTTTAGTGGCGGGAATCTGTTCCCCTTTATATTTCCAGGTTCGGCGGAGCTGGCTCAGATGTGCCTGGAGAGCTGATCAGCGTCCCACCCACCCTTCCCTTATTTTCGCACTGTGTCACCTGTCGCTGGGCTTTATTAGAGGGGTAGTGTCGCTCAGCTCATGCTGAGTGGATCTTGGTCTTTATATGGTTAATTTATTATTGGTCTTTTGGTATCGGTTATGATGGTATTTTAAAATTAATTTATTTATTTAATTTATGGTTGTTAAATATTTTAAGTGACCCTTAATAAAGCTCAGCGGCCATTTCCTCCACTATGTTGTTGGTGTCAATCATTTATTAGCGATAAGTTAGTATTAGAGTGTGTCATTTGCCCCCATGTATAAATATAAAGGAAAAATGTACCATAAGGCTAGGGCTACTCGGTAACCTGGATTTCTTGTGACTGTCACAGCGATCCCGTACATTTCTATAGGATGACCCCTACTCAGCTATCCTGGCCGCGACCAGTGTCACCATGTAGGCCTAGCCTAAGTGTCCCTCTTTGACCGTCCAAAAAGTTGGCAGACATGCACACAGGTTAGGCCATTAGACACAATTATCATGGTGTACAATACCGCCCACAATGCCATACAGAAAATTGATTACAATTACAATTGAAAAAAAAATCTAAGAGAGCATCATTAGATTTATAGCTAGTTTAATAAGGATTTGTAGCTTTGGAGATGGAAACGGTGACATGATTGAGATCTGAGAGAGAGAGAGCCATATCCTGCATGTATGGTGACGCCCGAATGTCCCTGCTAGACCAGAAATGATGGGTCTAGGTCACTAGACCACTATAGTTACACACTGGTTTTTGCGGTCAAGTGTGCAAGAACAAGAAGTGACTGCTGACAACCCCCTAGTTAATCCTAGTGCTTGCATGCCAAAAAACACACCAGGAGGGGGGGGGGGGGGGGGGGTAATATGATAATTAAACCAATAAACAATACATCAGTGCCCATTATTCCTATAGAATATTGTGAAAAAGATGCACTATGTGTATCCTACGAATGAGTCCATGGACTGCACATCCACGCTCATGTGGGAAATTTAAGGCATTGGCGTACTTTGTGCCAAATTTATCAAGGGTTGCACGCTGTTTGAAAAGGCTGCTTCCGAAACGGTTCAGTTTTGTTCCCATTCATTCTCAATGGGGACAAAACCGATCAGGATGCATCAGTTCCGTTTTGTAGCATTTTGTGTCCGTTCAGCGAAACTGAACAAACTGAATCCGGCATGAAAATCAATGTAAGTCAATGGTGCCAGAGCCGGTGCCAGAGCCGGTGCCAGAGCCAGTGCCAGATGTTTTTTTTTTTTTTTTTCGATTTTCATGTCGGATCCTGTTTGTTCAGTTTCTATTTAATACAACCGGATCCGGACTAAACGGATGCATCCGGATGTATTAAATGAAAATTAAGCATTTTATTCAGGTTTTGAGATCCTGCGCCGGATATTTTATTCAGGTTTTCCTTTGCCAGATCTCAAAACCTGAATACAAACCGCTGATGTGAAAGGAGCCTAAATTTGGCGCCTCTTTAAACCTAACACTTTTGTCTAGAAATGCTACTCCAATTTTTTGCGGCACCCCCTACACCAGAGAATGTGTCATTTTTTGTGACTTATTAAAAAGTGAAGACATAGCTAACCACACCCAATTGACTTTTAGGCTAGGTCTACACGACGACATTTGTCGCGCGACATTTTGTTGCAATTATGTCACGCGACAATTTTTATAATGGCAGTCTATGGTGTCGCACTGCAACATGCAACATGCTGCGACTGCGACGCAACAGTCGCAGAAAATCCATTCGAGATGGATTTTTCTGCGACTGTTGCGTCGCAGTCGCAGCATGTCGCATGTTGCAGTGCGACACCATAGACTGGCATTATAAAAATTGGCGCGCGACATTAGTGCAACAAAATGTTGTGCGACAAATGTCGTCGTGTAGACCTAGCCTTAAAGCCAGAATTCTGGAGTGCAGGGTTTGATAAATCCCCCCCCCCCCCCCCACGTTCTTTTTCTAAGTGACGCAATTTAAGGCACCAACATAAATTGTCATTTTAGCTTTTCGCATTGAATGTGAGATGACAGGTTGCTAGCTTGCTCTTTGTCCTTTGAAGAGCTGGAAAATACAGCAATGTCTTGTGTAATTGGATGCTGTCCTCAGTTTTTCTCTTCTTAGATGACCTGCTGTGGAATTCTGCTGCTGTGGCCCGTTCACTGCATCCAGAAATCCTCCTCTGTATTAACCCTCATTCACACGTCAGCGTTCCTCGGACAGCACGCGTCCCCATTCATGTGTGTATTCACA
Source organism: Bufo gargarizans (assembly GCF_014858855.1). Lineage (NCBI taxonomy): Eukaryota > Metazoa > Chordata > Amphibia > Anura > Bufonidae > Bufo > Bufo gargarizans. The sequence continues at coordinate 325,786,130 of NC_058085.1, read as the reverse complement.
CATCAGTGTTTCTGCACGGTCTGTGGGTCCGTGGTTTTAGCACAAACATATCTGTGTTCTCTGATCCATCCTGACCATTATAGTCCATGGGTCCATGAAAACCACGGCTGCAACACGGATGCCATCCATGTTGCATCTGTGTTTCACGGATCATTAGGAAAAGATGCTTTGAAAATTATTTTTCAGCTGTGCAGGGTCAGCGAAACACTGATGACACACGGACAGCAAAAAACAGACACACGGACTCAACACGGATCCTTCACCGAGGCATCACTGACCACCTTCTCACGGATTTGCGCACAGACACGGATGTGTGAATGAGGCTTTACACTGCTGTAATGGGTATTTGAAGAGAGTCTGTCCAGAAATTCAGTGTTAAACCAGGGCATGCTCAGCTGAGAAGAATGTGCGTTTTTTATTCTGGAGAAATAGTATTTTGAATCCTTATGCAAATCAGCAGTTAAGTGCACTAAGGGCGGACCCAAGTGTTAGCCCCTCCCTTTGCTCCTCCAGGGGATCCCATTTCTTCCCTATTCTTTTGTTTAGTCTGAATGGAACCTCTTGCCCGTATGTGCATCTTCCAAGCATTGGACACCTGCAGGTGTACAGGCGGGTGACACATCAGTGCAGGGTTGCCCCCAAGCCACCATGTGGGTACATCCACATGACACGTAATTTGCATAGAAAAAATCATCTGTATTGCAAAAGGTGAATTCCGAGGTTCAGGGGTATACAGAGATTTCGTAGGGTCCCACAGCAAAGTCTAATGTGCACTTCTCCCCGCTCCACAGTGCCCCCTCAGTACACGTGCGTCAGACACTCCCAGGAATCGTGGTACGCAAAGCGCGACCCCCCAGATTTCAGTTTGCTCCTATCTGCGCGTGCTGTCCGCCATTTTTGTGATCTCATAAAAATGAATGGGTCCACGGGCTCGAATGCAGAAAATGCAGAAATTACGTGGAAAAAAAATACGGTTGTGTGCATTAAGCCTAAAACTTCTGCTTCTCTTCACACAGTACATTATATAACTATCTGCAGCCTCCACTAGCGGGAGCTCAGTGCAGAGGAATTTATACAGTAACTATTGATTTCAATGTAAGCTGCACATAATCTCTTTGCACTGAGCTCCCCCTAGAGGCAGCTTCTGGAAAATACAGTGAATCTATAGTATGTCAGGATTAGGAGACTAAGTTCAGCACTAAGGTCTTTAGGTGCGGATTATGTGAACAGCCCCTTATACTGTCGGTTGCACTTTATTTGTTTTTTGTATAGTTACATAAGTGGTTGAGCCCCGCCTGCATCTCTGTCCACTTGTGTTTTTAATGGACGCTTTTATTTAAAAATAGTTTTCTGAGTGTTTTTTACACTGATGACCTAGGTCGTAACTATCTGATCAGTGAGGGTCCTGGCACCCCTGCCGATCATCTGCTTGAGGAGGCTGCGGCCTCCTCACAGCTTACCCTAGGCCAGTGACATCACGTTCATGTGTCACGTGGCCTAGGAGTAGCCCAGTCTCATTCAAGTGAATGGCACTGAGCTGTGTTACCAAGCACAGCTGCTATACAATGGACAGCGCTGTGCGGAGGCCAGGAAGCTCACCGAAGCATTGAGGCCTCTTCAAACAGCTGATCGGCAGGGATGCCGGGAGTCTGACCTCCACCAATCAGATAATGATGACCTTCCCTGAGGATAGGTCATCAGTATAAAACAATCGGAAAACCGCTTTAATTTGTTGTCACTCGTAAATAATACAATTTGTATAATGTTTATTTTTTTTTATCATTTGACTGTTTTGCATTATCGATTTACCTTCAATTTTGTAGGTTTGACGTTACGGTGTGACTTGCCTGTTAGATCTACAACTTCCGCCGTTGGACTCTCTGGTTAGCAGAATCTAGAGGACACTCTTTAACATCTATACAGGGATCTGGACTTTGCTGCTCCGAATACCCAGGTTGCACCCGCAGAAGCATCACTGAGTGGTGGAGAAAACAGGATAGAGTGTAACCACGCCAAGGGTTAATGCTGGGTAATAGCAGAGAGTACCCTAGGACGGAACTCTATGCCGGAAAAAGAAAAACGCTAGTGTGAAAGTACCCTTAGTTAAAAAAGTACAGAAAACTGTTGACCCCATTCATTGGGATGTAAACTGGTATAATAAAATGTTTTTATCTCGTCAGTCAGGATCGGTTTTATTAAAGGATCCGCAAAGAACAGAATGTCTCTATCCACACCGTTCAATGAGCCCTCAGTATATGTCGATCACACAGTGTCCTGCTGCGGCTGTAGCGCGGATGCGGTGTGTCCCGGAGAGCCTGGAACGAGCACGGATGTCGGGACAGAGTCAGCACTGAATATAGTCCAATGAGTGAATTTGATTAGATTTATTTATTTATTTTACGCACTTAAGGTTCATGCACACGACTGTATGTATTTTGCAGTCCGTAAAACACAGATCCGCAAAAAAAAAAGGATGTGTTGCATCTGTTTTTTTTTTTTGAGGATCCGTTATAACAATGCCTGTCCTTGTCCGCACAACGGACAATAATAGGACATGTTCTATTTTTTGGTGGAACGGACTTGCAGACTTCCGCTTTTTTTTGTTGCAGACCCATTAAAATGAATGGTTCCGCATACGGGCTGCAAAAAAAAAAAAACAGAATGGACAGAAAATAGTCATATGCCTGAGCCCTTATACAGTGCCGGTATCTTCCGCTGCGCTTTACAGACATTAGCATCAAGCTGTCCCCAATGGGGCTCCCAATCAGTATATCTTTGGAGTGTGGGAAGAAAGCGGAAAACCCGGAGGAAACCCACGCAAACACGGGGAGAACATACAAACTCCATGCAGATGTTGTCCATGGTTGGATTTGAAGCCAAGACTGCAAGACACCAGTGCCACCACTGAGCCACGTGCCAGCCATTAGATGTTACACAGTTGTATTGCTACATGTAAAAGGTAACGTTTACAGTAAATATCACAACCTGTTTCTTGTTACAACCATTCTAGCAAAAACCCGGACCAGAAACCAATAACACAGCCTGGGAAGCTTCTACCGATGTCAGTGATACATCACATGGGGGTCACAAAGCCGAGCTGGTCTATAGGGAAGGGGCCACGCTGACAGTAGTATTCACAGTGTAACAATCAGGTCATTGATTCTAGGCCATAGAAATGCTGCACAGCAAAGCTGTTGTCTGACACTGAAGGGCGGTGATACAGAGCATTTATTTTATTATCTTTAGTGTAGATTTAAGCATCTGGTTATGTTACCAAGCATAGGTAATGTCGTTGCCAGGAGTACTGGGCAAAGTCTCCGCGTGTAGGTGTGGCGCTGGGGTTGGGAGTCAGTTTAATGCAGCAACACAGTCAGCTTTACAGAAGAGCTTGCGATTAACCACGGGGTCCCCGGAAACTCCGGCCTTTTGGGGTTGAAGCTGTCAGCCAATATAGGAGCATTGCAGAGAGACATACTGTACATGACACAGTCACATTTATCTGATGTGGTACAAATGGAAAATGTGCTTCAGGGGTATGTGGCTGTATAATGGCGATGCCTTGGCTCAGACATGCTGGAATAGGCCAGGCTCAGTGGCGTACAGTACCTACTATGGAGGCAGAGCACGCGACCGCAATGGGACCCAGGGGGGTGGGAAGCGAGTTCAGGCGCTGAACATCTTTCTGTTCCTGCCATAAATCCACAGCATGTTCTAGCAGCTGCCACTAGGGGGAGCTCAGTGCATAGTGGCCTACATTAAAGGGGTTTTCTGGAACCTACACACTGATGACCGATCCTCAGTATAGGCCATCAATATCAGACAACACTGATAAATCTCTCCCATACAGCTTTCAATCCCTGCTTCTCATCATAAGGCATATTATAAAACTGACAGCCTGCAACCACCACTAGGGGGAGCTCAGTGCACAGAAAATTATAGAGTTACCAATGAACTTAAAGGGGTTTTCCGGGAGTTAAATATTGATGAGCTATCTCCATGATAGGTCATCAATATCAAATCGGTGGGGGTCCAACACCAGGCACCCCATTGTACTGCTGTTCCATTCTGCAGCTGGTGCCGGAAGTGATACAGAGGATGCAACCAGAAGCAGAAGGTTCCATCCACTGTGTAGTGGCCATGCCAGGGTACTGCAGCTTATCTCCCATTCAAGAACAGGGACTGAGCTGCACTACACCAGCGCTGGAACTACACAGTGGTCTGATACTGATTACCTACATCATGGCTGGGCAATCTGTGGCACTCCAGCTGTTGTGAAACTACAATTCCCAGCATGCTCTATGTATTTCTAGGAGAGTTGTGAGAAAAGCAGAGCATGTATGCATGCTGGGACTTGTAGTTTCACAACAGCTGGAGTGCCGCAGGTTGCCCACCCCTGACCTACATAGTCATCTCACCTGGCTCTGTCATCTGAGGAGAGGGAGGGACTAGCAGAAGATGCAGGAGGAGCAAGGGTGCACAGAGTGTCTTAAACCCACCCTTGGTGCACCTAACTGTTCATTTGCATATGGACCAAAAGTACCTTTTTTCACTAGAATGAAGCAACTAATCTGCAACAAAAGTATGCGTTTGACCAGTAGGGTCAGACCAACCAGACATGATGTCTACTTTTACAGGGTTAATCCTTCTGAAAGATACTCTTCATTCCAAGCATATGCCACAGAAAAAAAATCAATAAGGCCTCTTTCACACAACCATTTTTTTTTCATGTTTACGGGCCATTTTTTGCGTTCTATATACGGTCCGTACAAGGAACCATTCATTTCAATAGTTCCGCAAAAAAAAACTGAATATACTCCGTATGCATTCCGTTTCTGTATTTCCGTTTTTCAGTTCCGTTGAAAGATAGAATATGTCCTATTATTGCCCGCAAATCCCATTCCGCGGCTCCATTCAAGTCAATGGGTCCGCAAAAAAACGGAACACATACGGAAATGTATCCGTATGTCTTTCGTATCCGTTCTGTTTTTGCGGAACCATCCATTGAAAATGTTATGCGCAGCCCAATTTTTGCTATGTAATTACTGTATACTGTATATGCCATACGGAAAAATGGAACAGAAACGGAAACACAACAGAAACAAAAAAATGGAACAACGGATTCGTGAAAAACGGACCGCAAAACACTGAAAAAGCCATACGGTCGTGTGAAAGAGGCCTAAATCAGAAAGTGGAGGAGATATGCAATTCATTTTATTAAATAGAGAGGCATATTTGATCTTTCCGCTCAGTACTAGAATCCCTTGATGATCAAACTTAAAAAGGAGAAATCATGTTTTTTTATTATTGTCTCCCTGTGTTCTGTCCGCATTTTTTGCGGCCCCATTAAGATGAATAGGTCCACATCCCAGCCAGAAAAACCGCGGCTCGCATGCAGACCAAAACTACAGCTGTGTGCATGAGCCCTAAGGGGCCATCACTGTGTATAGCAACACTTATGGGGGGTCTCATACTGTGTTAGAGAAATCACTGAAAATAATTGCACTCACATAATAGATACAAAAAAATATATGTACAGGTGAAAAAGTCTTATTTTTCGAGTTTCTCCTGTATATGCAGTAGACTAAAACCCCATTATGATATGAGATAAAATCTGAGATTCTTAGCCAATATATTTTGATCAAAACACATCTATACCTGCCTACCATGGCAAGGTGATCTCAGGCAGGCAGAAACCTTCTCTATTTGATACACTGGACATACAGGGACACATTTACTAAAGTGTTTGCGTCTGTTTTTAGTCTAAAACAGTCTCATTTTTTTAGGCCTTGCCTGTGTTGGTTTGCAATGCATGGGCACCGACTGTGTGCCCGCCATCTGCGGACGTGGACCAATTTACTTGAGTGGAGTCCGCTGTCCACATCCGAGATGCACTACTGCATGCATTACTTCTGGAGGCATAGACAGAAAACCCACGGAGGCACTCTGTAGTGCTTCCATGGGCTTCCGATCTGTGCCTCTGTTCTGCACTGCATCTCCCAGATTGCGGACCCATTCAAGTGATCCTTGATATGGTGCACACACGGCCGCCTATGGTCGTGTGTATGAGGCCTTAGTCGCATTTACTACTGAAATTGTGTCTGTTTTGGAAGCTTTTGCGCCTTATTCGTCTTTTTGGAATTTTTAGACTAATTTAGAAGTTTTCTAACTTTTGCACCTATTTATGTAGGTGCACCTTTTTTTTGCGGCAGAATTTTTGACAAAAACAGTCTAATTTCTACTCCACACCAGGGCTGGCATATTTTTCTTCGTCTGTTTCGAGTAGAGAAGTGCAACTTTTTTTTTGCATTAAAAGACTCACTTTCCGGGAGACATGTGACTTTTTTCCGCACAGATGCTACTTTTTCATGCATAAAATAAATTAGACCAGTGAATATGAACCACCAGAGGTCAGACTAATAAAAATACGCCTCGTCTAATTCATCCTACACTGCCCTGAAAATGTGGACTTGGATAAGTCCAAGAGAGGCGGTATATTAGTGATAGGGACCCGTCTACGGAAGCCACCTTGACACTTGGTAGATGGGCCCGACACAAGTTTGATCAAAATATGCTTGATCCATTTATGGTAGGTATAATACAACTTGAATTTAGACTGATTCCCATTTCTCAGCTTTACTGCTTATATGTGTGTGCAGCCATTATTTTTTTTTATCAACTATGTTTGCGTTATGGATATGCACCTATGACTATGAATAAGAATATGCTAGTCTAAATTTTCTTGTAGTCATCTAATTTATCAACTGGTGTGCCACTTTTAATAAATACTCGGCAAAAGAAAGACAGCCGAATGAAATACGCCGGTCTAATTTTATGCTTAAAAACAGGCGAGCCTGATAAATGTGCCCCATAGTGTGCTGCTTCTTGTTACCTCTGTGTGCATGCAAGCATCCAATGTGAGCAAGAGCGAGCGTAGCCATAAGTACCACCTAATCTAAGCTGCCTGTGGAATAGGCGAAGTAAAAGTGCACTGGGATAATAGGAGTGCATTCAGACCTGAAGGTAGTCACACCCTCCAGTATATACTACAAACAAAAGAATCACTGAAAAAAGATATAAACATCCATCATGATGGGATAAGTAAATACGCAGATGTACATTGCTACATTTAAAGAAGAGAAATCACAGAAAATAATTGCACTCACATAATAGATACAAAAATGATATAAAAACTAAAACCATTCTGATATGATCAAATCTGAGATTCTTGGTCAATATATTGGATATCATACTGTGTGGGGGCACTTATGGGAGCCTCACACTGTGTGGGGGCACTTATAGGGGCCTCATACTGTGTGGGGGCACTTATAGGGGCCTCATACTGTGTGGGGGCACTTATAGGGGCCTCATACTGTGTGGGGGGCACTTATAGGGGCCTCATACTGTGTGGGGGGCACTTATAGAGGCCTCATACTGTGTGGGGGCACTTATAGAGGCCTCATACTGTGTGGGGGGCACTTATAGAGGCCTCATACAGTGGGGGGCACTTATAGAGGCCTCATACTGTGTGGGGGCACTTATGGGAGCCTCATACTGTGTGGGGGCACTTATAGAGGCCTCATACTGTGGGGGGCACTTATAGAGGCCTCATACTGTGGGGGGCACTTATAGGGGCCTCATACTGTGTGTGGGGCACTTATAGAGGCCTCATACTGTGTGGGGGGCACTTATAGAGGCCTCATACTGTGGGGGGCACTTATAGGGGCCTCATACTATGTAGGGGCACTTATAGGGGCCTCATATTATGTAGGGGCACTTATAGGGGCCTCATACTGTGTGAGGGCACCTATAGGGGCCTCATACTATGTAGGGGCACTTATAGAGGCCTCACACTGTGGGGGGGGGGCACTTATAGAGGCCTCACACTGTAAGGGGGGCACTTATAGAGGCCTCATACTATGTAGGGGCACTTATAGGGGCATCATACTATGTAGGGGCACTTATAGGGGCCTCATACTGTGTGGGGGCACTTATAGGGGCCTCATACTATGTAGGGACACTTATAGGGGCCTCATACTGTGTGGGGGCACTTATAGAGGCCTCATACTGTGTGGGGGCACTTATAGAGGCCTTATACTATGTAGGGGCACTTATAGAGGCCTCATACTGTGTGGGGGCAATTATAGGGGCCTCATACTATGTAGGGGCACTTATAGGGGCCTCATATTATGTAGGGGCACTTATAGAGGCCTCATACTGTGTGGGGGCACTTATAGAGGCCTCATACTATGTGGGGGCACTTATAGAGGCCTTATACTATGTGGGGGCACTTATAGAGGCCTCATACTATGTGGGGGCACTTATAGGGGCCTCATACTGTGTGGGGGAACTTATAGGGGCCTCATACTATGTAGGGGCACTTATAGGGGCCTCATACTGTGTGGGGGCACTTATAGGGGCCTCATACTATGTAGGGGCACTTATAGGGGCCTCATACTGTGTGGGGGCACTTATAGGGGCCTCATACTGTGTGGGGGCACTTATAGGGGCCTCATACTGTGTGGGGCACTTATATGGGGCCTCATACTATGTAGGGACACTTATAGGGGCCTCATACTGTGTGGGGGCACTTATAGAGGCCTCATACTGTGTGGGGGCACTTATAGAGGCCTCATATTATGTAGGGGCACTTATAGGGGCCTCATACTGTGTGGGGGCACTTATAGGGGCCTCATACTGTGTGAGGGCACTTATAGGGGCCTCATACTATGTAGGGGCACTTATAGAGGCCTCACACTGTGGGGGGGGGCACTTATAGAGGCCTCATACTGTGTAGGGGCACTTACAGGGGCCTCATACTGTGTGGGGGCACTTATAGGGGCCTCATACTATGTAGGGGCACTTATAGGGGCCTCATACTGTGTGGGGGCACTTATAGGGGCCTCATACTATGTAGGGGCACTTATAGAGGCCTCACACTGTGGGGGGGGCACTTATAGAGGCCTCACACTGTAAGGGGGGCACTTATAGAGGCCTCATACTATGTAGGGGCACTTATAGGGGCCTCATACTATGTAGGGGCACTTATAGGGGCCTCATACTGTGTGGGGGCACTTATAGGGGCCTCATACTATGTAGGGACACTTATAGGGGCCTCATACTGTGTGGGGGCACTTATAGAGGCCTCATACTGTGTGGGGGCACTTATAGAGGCCTTATACTATGTAGGGGCACTTATAGAGGCCTCATACTGTGTGGGGGCAATTATAGGGGCCTCATACTATGTAGGGGCACTTATAGGGGCCTCATATTATTTAGGGGCACTTATAGAGGCCTCATACTGTGTGGGGGCACTTATAGAGGCCTCATACTATGTGGGGGCACTTATAGAGGCCTCATACTATGTGGGGGCACTTATAGAGGCCTCATACTATGTGGGGGCACTTATAGAGGCCTCATACTATGTAGGGACAATTATAGGGGCTCATACTGTGTGGGGGGCACTTATAGAGGCCTCATACTATGTAGGGGCACTTATAGGGGCCTCATACTGTGTGGGGGCACTTATAGAGGCCTCATACTATGTAGGGGCACTTATAGGGGCCTCATATTATGTAGGGGCACTTATAGAGGCCTCATACTGTGTGGGGGCACTCATAGAGTCCTCATACTGTGTGGGGACACTTATAGAGGCCTCATACTGTGTGGGGGCACTTATAGAGGCCTCATACTATGTGGGGGCACTTATAGAGGCCTCATACTATGTGGGGGCACTTATAGAGGCCTCATACTATGTGGGGGCACTTATAGAGGCCTCATACTATGTAGGGACAATTATAGGGGCCTCATACTGTGTGGGGGGCACTTATAGAGGCCTCATACTATGTAGGGGCACTTATAGGGGCCTCATACTGTGTGGGGGCACTTATAGAGGCCTCATACTATGTAGGGGCACTTATAGGGGCCTCATATTATGTAGGGGCACTTATAGAGGCCTCATACTGTGTGGGGGCACTTATAGAGTCCTCATACTGTGTGGGGACACTTATAGAGGCCTCATACTGTGTGGGGGCACTTATAGAGGCCTCATACTATGTGGGGGCACTTATAGAGGCCTCATACTATGTGGAGGCACTTATGAGATCTCATATTGTGTTGGGGGCATTTATGCGAGCCTCATACTGTGTAGGGGCACTTATAGGGGCCTCATTATGTGTGGGGCACTTATGGGGGTCTCATACTGCATGGGGATACTTCTGGGGCATTATACTTTATGGGGGCACTGAAGGGGCATACTGAACTTTCTATTGTGAGGGGGGACTTAGAGGCATCATACTGTGTCAGAGGCACTAAAGGGAAATTGCTACAGTGTTGGCGCACTAAGGGGGTACTCCTACTATGTTTGGGGCACTATTACTGTGTGGCAGCACAAAGGGGACCGGGCAGGATTGGACCTGTATAGATAGGCATTGGGTGAAGTTAGAAGCAAAACTTAGGGCTCATGCACACGGGGCCCGCAAACAGTCGGTCCGCATCACGGATCCGGAAGAACGTGTATTTTTTGAGGTACCGATGGATCACAGACCCATTCAAGTTCCCCAATGCACGTAACGGCCGAGCAACCGCCGTGTGCCTGAGGCCTTAATTTACATTAATTCACTGTAGTACTCTACGCGCAAAGCTGACATTGTCCATGACTGGTTTGAAGGCTTTCGAGCCTATTAGACGCCCTCACCTTACTGTAAATGTGGCATTCAGCTGAATGCTGTGATCATTTGAGATTTGTTTTCTGGAGGTTGACTGCCTGAAAACATGGCGGCAGACTGACCATTCAAACATTAGGTCACTGCCAGGGGCCTATTACATCGCATGGTGTTTGACTTTTCATCTCATGAAGATCCTCATGTGATCCTTGGAGGGTCCATAACCCAGAAATATGTCAGGGATATTAAGGGATAATTGAACCTCTAGGAGCAACGGAGGCTTTGCCATTACACCTAGAGGCTCTGCTCTCTCTGCAACTGCCGTACCCTCTGCACTTTGATTGACAGGGTCAGGCAGAGAAAACATCATAACACTTGACCCTGTCAATCAAAGTACAGAGGGTGCGGCAGTTGCAGAGTGAGCAGAGCCTCTAGGTGTAATGACAACACCCCCGTTGCTCCTAGAGGCTCATTTGCATGTATTAAAACATCCTTTTTCTCAGGAATGCGGGCACATATGAACATGGGACCAACACAGACGTCTTCAGCTGCCAAGCGCACATGTAACAGGTCAGACGGTGTCATAGGTACAAACCTGATGACAGATGCCCTTTAACCCTACCAGGTAGTATGCCTGATTTACTAGGGTTGATCCTGCTTAGGCTACTTTAACACTAGCGTTTTTGCTGGATCCGGCAGGGTTCAGCAAAAACGCTTCCATTACTGATAATACAACCATCTGCGTCCGTTATGAACGGATCCGGTGGTATTATCTTTAACATAGCCAAGACGTCATGAGCTCTTTTGAAAATCAATGGAGGACGGATCTGTTTTCTATTGTGTCAGATTGTGTCAGAGAAAACGGATCCGTCCCCATTGACTTCTATTGTGTGTCATGATGGATCCATTTTGCTCCACATCCCAGAACGGAAAGCAAACCGCAGCATGCATCCTGGAGCACTCCGTTCTGTTCAGTTACGTTTTGTCCCCATTGACACTTAATGGGGACAAAACGGAAGCATTTTTTTCCGGGTATTGAGACGGATGACGGATCTCAATACCGGAAAATATTAACACTACTGTGAAAGTCGCTTAACAGGTGCTCTGTAAAAAATACTTTGGTGCACCTCAGCTTTCCAGTGCTGCCCATGCCCCTCGGTTCACTGAAACCCTCAGTTGCATAAAGAATAAAAGTGTTTTTTTCTCAGGTACGCCATAACCAATTTTCACAAGACAGGTATCATTTTAATCAGCAGGATCAGTCCCACCAGGCAGGGTTGATCCTGCTAAAGAACACTTCAGAAAAAAATATATACTCTGAATTGTAGTGCAGGATTTGAGGGGTCAGTTCATGACACAGAGATTTCCTCCTTTGTGTTCTTTGAAATTAGAATGAAAAACTGCAAAAAATTCACCATACTGAGCTATGGAGAGTAAAAGGCCCAAATACTGTTCTCGTGCACCTCCCAACTTTTGAAAAGAGGGAAGAGGTACACATTTTTTCAGTACTAGGTCACACCTCTAACTCTCCCCAAAACATAACTAACATAACACCTAATCCCACCCAGTCCCCTAAATGCCCCCACATATTAACTATTCCCCCTTTATGCCCCCTCACAGTAGCAATGCGCAGATATGTGCCCCCACACAGTAGTTATACCAGATATGTGCCCCCTCCCTGTAGTTATTCCCAGTTATGTGCCCCCTCCCAGTAGTTATGCCCAGTTATGTGCCCCCTCCCAGTAGTTATGCCCAGTTATGTGCCCCCTTCCAGTAGTTTTGCCCAGTTATGTGCCCCCTCACAGTAGTTACGCCCAGTTATGTGCCCCCTCACCGTAGTTATACCAATTATGTGCCCCCTCTCTGTAGTTATGCCCAGTTATGTGCTCCCTCACAGTAGTTATGCCCAGTTATGTGCCCCTCACAGTAGTTATGCCCAGTTATGTGCTCCCTCACAGTAGTTATTCCCAGACATGTGCCCCCTGACAGTAATATGCCCAGCTGTGCCCCTGACAGTAATATGCCCAGTAAAGTGCTCCCTCATGGAATTATGCCCATCTGTGCCCCCAGTACAGTTATTTGCCCCCTCACAGAAAGTAAAAAAAATACACACCACATACTTACCTTGTTCCTAGCAGCAGCAGCACATCAGCTGCTCTGGTTTGTGGAGGAGGAAGAGCCGAGGCTGACTGCCAGCTGGCCCCGCCACCGCACAGACGAGAGGTGTGGAGAGCTGGCAGGAGGGAGGAATGATGGAGCAAGGAGCTTCCTTTGTATGCAGGGACAGCAGCCAGAGTGTGGGACATACCTCCCCTGTACCGGGACAGTGGGACAGCCACTGCAATCCGGGACTGTCCTGCTGGATCCGGGACGGTTGGGAAGTATGCCCGCTCCTGCTTGTATGCACTCCTGTATGCTGGTGCAACGGCCGCCTCCCCCCCAGGGTCCTTAATAGATGTAATGATGCGTGCCCCAGGTGTAGGAATGCTGAATGGTATAGTGTGGCCTAAGATGTCCCTTTAAGTTGAGTGAGTGTCACAGTGCTCCTACCTGGATACGGCTGGACCCCAGGGGTTGGCCCCAAAGCAGCAAATGGGGAATAATTGAGGGATAAAAGAATAACTTGAGTCCAGACCTTAAAGGGGTTGTCCGGGTTCAGAGCTGAACCCGAACATACCTCCATTTTCACCCCGGCAGCCCCCCTGACTTTAGCGTATCGGAGCAGTTCATGCTCCCATGCTCTCCTCTGCCCTGCGCTAAATTGCGCAGGGCAGAGGCATTTTATGGAGATCCGGTGACGTAACAGGCTCTCCATGGGGCTGCCAGGAATCCCAGTGACGTCACCGGCACTGATGGGCGGGATTTAGCTCTGCCCTAGCCAGTAAAACGGCTAGGGCAGCGCTAAAGCCTGCCCATCAGAGTCGGTGACGTCACCGAACACACTGCTAGGCGGAAGTTTTCGCCCGGCAGTGTGTTATTGAAATCAAAAGAGACCTTGCCCTGCGCGATTCAGCACAGGGCAAAGGAGCGCATCGGAGCATGAGATGCTCCAATGCTAGCCTCAGGGGGGCTGCCTGGGTGAAAATAAGGTTTTGTCCGGGTTTAGCCCTTTAAGATGTAGTTGAAAAGCAGCTTTACTTTGGTAAACTTTCATCAGACACAATCTTCCAACTTTGTCTTTGTCCCAGCAGGCTTTAGCATTAAAACTGTGGCAGGCAAACTCTGCTACATCTGTTTCTCTCTGGCTCTGCTGTACTGACAGGCTGGCTGTATAACTCAGACTCTTCTGTCTGCTGCACTTCTCTTTGTATGGTCAGTCTCTAGATTTGACCAGGAAACTATACTCCTGGCTCCTGAGGCTTTATGCCAGGCATGCTCAACCTGCGGCCCTCCAGCTGTTGTAAAACTACAACTCCCACAATGCCCTGCTGTATGCTGATAGCTGTAGGCTGTAAGGGCATGCTGGGAGTTGTAGTTTTGAAACAGCTGGAGGGCCGCAGGTTGAGCATGCCTGCTTTATGCTTTGGCCTCCATGGCTGGCTTGGGTTGGGCACATCCAGCAGAGACGGGGGGTAAGCTGGAACTCCCTAACTCTGGTCCCCACCCTTTCTGCAGGAAGTGGGGAGAGCCCACTACTCCCGAAGGGTGGGTTAGAATGCAATGGAAAGCTCCATTCTACCTAACTGTAGCTCTGCAGTGTTTGCTGCCACCTGCTGGTGAACCAGGCACATTACACTTGAACATAACAGTTGCAAAACATTGGAAATAGGAATGCACAGTGTAGTGGACCTGAAATAAATACACAAGATGACATTATATTAGCCCATTAGAAATAGTAGTGGGGTAAGGAAGTGGTAATGCCACTCTGGGGCGTTACACTGGTGCTTTAATGAATTGCTGTATGTGTACATACAGCATAGTGGGCAGCATGATGGCTCAGTGGTTAGCACTGGGGTCCTAGGTTCAAATCTGACCAGGAACAACATCTGCATGGGGTTTGTATTCTCCCCGTGTTTTCGTGGGTTTCCTCCCAAAAACATACTGATAGGGAACTTAGAATATGATTATATTATATAGAGTATGCCAGCGCTATATAAATGACTAAAATAAATTTCCTCCCCTGCCGCCATCTTCTCTTCCTGCTATCTATTATAAAAGCTGTATAATGTGTTACAGGTATGAGTAATGCTTTTTATTCTCCCCGTGAATCTCTACAGTAACTGGAAAACTGCAGTTTTATCCAAGAAAACAGGCAGATGGAAACCGAAGCCTCACAAGAACCACACTTTTCACAATGTACACATACTTCAGTCTGGATCTGCAAATATTTCTATGACAGATGATCACTGGGTGGTTATTAACTTTATATTTTCTTGTATTGTTAACATCAGCAAACATGCAAACTTGTAATCTACCGCAGAAGTCGATGCGATCCCCGAGGCAAGCTGCTGGCAACTGAGGCTGTGGAGAGAGGCTGGCAGTCTATAGGCACCTGGCATAACTGCAGAATGTCTATAGGCTACAGTGTGTACACGATACACACTCCTTACAGCTGCAGTCTGTTTGGGGACCACATAGGTATACGGTATAAATTACAGCCCGCATAACATGCTGGGTGCATTTATTCGAGGATAGTGCATAGGTTTCTTCCTATAGTGCATAGGTTTCTTTTAAAGGGTTTTGCACCCTGGTTTGATATGCATATGGTTAAGAATAACAGTTCTATGCTTTGTTCACCTCTCGTTTTTTGGAAGTCTTCTCCAACATATACCTCTGGTGGGAGCCTCGTCATATGCCACAGTCACGTTAGCATACGTCGACCACTGACACGCTGTAATGTATGACACGCTGCAATTTTTTTTTTCTCCTGTGCCCCTTTGCATAGTACACTGCAAGGTATGTGAACGCACACCAGCCTATGCCTAAAGGACCTATGAGGGTCTATAGATACTTTCATGCCAGGAACATTCTCGGTTCACAAAGAGCAAAATGTGAACTGAGCCTGACAAAGATAGCCCAGATTTACTAATGTGTCTGAGGAGCCAGTGCAGAGTATGGGTGTGGTAGTGGCCCTGATGAGATGTTGTCTCATAGTGTACTCCCTCAGGCCGTCGCTCCTTGGGATTCGGTACACTGAAAATGGAATTTGAAAAATCAGGCCTGAAGTAAACATATTCCAGCCTTCTTTACTTAGTGCAAAATATAACTTGTGGTACATCAAGCAGTATGAAGTACAAAGCGCAGTCTATGGCACCAGATAAAAAGGTATGGTGGCTGGTTAGATGGCAATAGGTTGGCACTAGCAAGCACATGTGGACATAGGTGCCCACCGTAACGCAGGCTTGATCATAGTCTAGCCAAGTAATGATTTAGCTAGGTGGTGGTGTCTGAGCTGTAGTTCCTCACCTTGCAGCAGTGTCTGCAAAGCTGTATTTTGCTGATCACTCTGCTATCTTGTCACACTGATGCTTTTTGGAAGTAGTTTTCTTGTTCCTGATGATCTCTCCAGAATGTTGGTGTCACAGGAGAAATGGATCTGGTTCCTGATGATCCATCTGGAGTGTTGGTCTCATTGAGGAATTAGATACGGCTCCTGGGAGTAGGAGCTCTGACATGTGCTTCCAGACTTCCTCACTATCCAAACAGGAACTCCTCTTTCTTCTCCAAGCTAGACAGGACCTCCCCCTCCTGGCAGGAAGCAGGGGCAGCCCACTCCTACCAAGAGGCTGGAATACAAGACCAATACATGAAAATATCGTACATTACATATAAAACACAATTGCAGATACCCCCAGGTCTGGGGTACTACATCTGCACCTAGAATCTGTCTAAAAAGTGGCATCAAATTGGTGCAGCTAGGATTTCTAGACATTTTTTCTCAACTGGCTTGAATAGGGGATGTACTCAGCAGTAAGGCAGAGACTTCACTGAAAAAGGGGCAGGGCCTAGGATACAAACGCATAATGTCGCAAGTGTCTCAACATAAGCCAATATTTGGTATAGATAAAAGGTCCACCACTGCACCAGATCTATCATCCAGCCTGAGCCCCTGCGATTAGGGTTGAGCGAACCCAAACTGTAAAGTTCGGGTTCGTACCGAACTTTGTGAGTTCGGGTGCCCGGACCCGGACTTTTTTTTACTGAAGTTCAGGTTCGGTGTTGGGGTGATTTTATTATTTTCCATTATAACATGGTTATAACGGAAAATAATAGCATTCTTAAGACAGAATGCTAAATAAAAGGGCCATTGAGGGGTTAAAAAGAATTTAAAAAACTCGCCTCATCCGCTTGATCGCGCAGCCGGCATCCTCTTCTATCTTCTTTCTGCAGGACCTGCAAAAGGACCTCGTGTGAAGTCATCTCAGGTCCTGCTGAATGAAGATAGAAGGACCTGCGGTGACATCATCGCAGGTCCTGCAGAAAGAAGAAAGTAGAGGATACCGGCTGCGCGATCAAGTGGATGAGGTGAGTTTTTTTTAAGTTATTTTTAACCCCCATTTTATTCAGCATTCTGTCTTATGAATGCTATTATTTTCCGTTATAACCATGTTATAACGGAAAATAATAAAGTGAAGTTCGGGTCCCCATTGACTTTAATGGGGTCCGGGTTAGGGGTCAAGTTTGAGCTGAAGGTTCAGCCGCATCCGGCGAACCCGTACTTCGACGGGTTCGCCCATCCCTACCTGTGACACCACCCATTGGGACTATGGGGTGCCCGGCTATTTTCAGAACTCCCATGAATGGAAGGTGCCTGCACATGCCCGGCTGCTTTCCAGTGATAGGAGTTGGTCCCAGATGTGAGACACGCACCTGACATTGCTGGCATATCTTAGTGATATGCCATCAATGTATGAGATAAGCCAACCTCTTTTATCACTATATCACTATCATTACTGTGTACAAAGTAATGGGGAGTACAGAGATCTATGTAATGGTCTTTTCATACCTAGCCCTGTAACCAAGCAGACATCCACTACTTCTAAGGCCTCCTGCACACGAACGTGTGCACCCTGTGGCCGTGCTGCGGCTCGCAAATTGCCGCAATATACGAACACCGACCGTGTGGCAGCCGCAGCAGATCGCGGACCTATTCACTTTAATGGGTCCGCGGTCCGCCCATTCCGCAAAAAGATAGGACATGGTCTATCTTTTTGCGGAACGGAAGTATGGGATGAAATGTAGGGTTCCGTTCGTGCTTCCGTTCCACACAATTCCGTATCTGTGGACCCATTCAAGTGAATGGGTCCGCATCCGTGATGCAGAGTGTACACGGAACAGTGCCCGTGTATTGCGAATCCGCAACTGCGTTCCGCAATACAGCAATGGGAGACCTACGGTCGTGAGCAGGAGGCCTAAGTCAAATAAGTTATCACCGTGACCATAGATCAAGATTCTTTACTGTAAGAGCAGTAAGACATTTACTTGTGGTAGTTAGTTGAGTCATTGAATTACTATAAAGGGGGTCTGGATGGCTTTTAATAGGACATAATATTATAAATGACATGTACTAGTTTGCTGGAGAAGGGTCCGTCATCCAGGACACCATCACTCTCCTTCATGGTCAAATAGCCCTTACTTTCAAAGTTTTCCCAATTTATCGGCTGACTAACAGTCTATTCAGTAGGACTATCAGCTGTGTATCCACCTGACTTCTCCTCAACGCAACTGATTGTCTCAACCCCATTTATAAGGCAAGAAATCCCACTTATTAAACCTGACAGGGCACACCTGTGAAGTGAAAACCATTTCAGGTGACTACCTCTTTAAGCTCATCAAGAGAATGCCAAGAAAATGGGGTTGGGACCATCAGTTGCGTTGAGGAGAAGTCAGGTGGATACACAGCTGATAGTCCTACTGAATGTTAGAATTTGTATTATGGCAAGAAAAAAGCAGCTAAGTAAAGAAAAACAAGTGGCCATCATTACTTTAAGAAATGAAGGTCAGTCAGCCGATAAATTGGGAAAACTTTGAAAGTAAGGGCTATTTGACCATGAAGGAGAGTGATGGGGTGCTGCGCCAGATGACCTGGCCTCCACAGTCACCGGACTTGAACCCAATCGAGATGGTTTGGGGTGAGCTGGACCGCAGAGTGAAGGCAAAAGGGCCAACAAGTGCTAAGCATCTCTGGGAACTCCTTCAAGACTGTTGGAAGACCATTTCAGATGACTACCTCTTGAAGCTCATCAAGAGAATGCCAAGAGTGTGCAAAGCAGTAATCAAAGCAAAAGGTGGCTACTTTGAAGAACCTAGAATATTATATATTTTCAGTTGTTTCACACTTTTTGGTTATGTATATAATTCCACATGTGTTAATTCATAGTTTTGATGCCTTCAGTGTGAATCTACAATTTTCATAGTCATGAAAATAAAGAAAACTCTTTGAATGAGAAGGTGTCCAAACTCTTGGTCTGTACTGTATAAGAGCCAGGAAGAATTCTTCCTCTCAAATCTGAGGCATTTAGCATGTGTATCATGGGGGTTGCTTCGCCTTCTTCCCGATCAACACTGCAGAGAGATTAGAACTTGATTAACTTGAGCCCTCTCCCACCATATGCTATTACATTGACCCCTGCTGACGACTGGATGGTAATGCAAAGCCTGAGTGAGGTATACAGGTGTCATTGCCAGGAGTCAGCAACCTTCGGCACCCCAGCTGCTGTCAAACTACAACGCCCAGCATGCACATCTACTTGCCTGTTCTAACTCTCGTAGAAGTAAGGCTACCTTTCAAAATTGCGTTGTTAATTCCGGTATTGAGATCCGGCAGAGGATCTCAATACTGAAATTAAATGGATCCGTTTTGATTTTGCACATCAGGATGCATCTGTTCCGTTAGGATGCGGTTTGTGTGATATCAAAACGGATCCGTCACTATATATATTGAAAGTCATTAGGTGACATCACCGTTGACTTACATTGTTTGCAGTGTCGGATCCGTTTTTTCTGTTTTTCTGACCGGACACAAAACCACAGCTTGCAGCAGTTTTGTGTCCAGTCACAAAACGGAATGCTGACAGAATGGAAGACATCCTGATGCATCCTGAACGGATCTCTTTCCATTCAGGATGCATGAGGACTAAACGGAAACTTTATTTTCTGGTATTGAGATCCTCTGCCGGATCTCAGTACCGGAAAAAAGCAACGCAAGCGTGAAAGTAACCTGAATGGAGCATTCTAAGAGTTGTAGTTTTAGAATATCTGGAGTGAAGAAGGTTGTCAATCCCTGCCCTAGATACATTCCATACAGGTTAGAGTCTGTTCACACTTCAAGTGCAGGTGCCACTGCCATGAGATAATCCGTCAGCGGTTTCAGTGTTATGGCTGATTGTTGTCAGGCACACATATTTGTAACTTTACCCCTTAAAGGATCACTGAGTTTTGGTAAAACTTTTCATCTGTCATAGAGACATATTAAAAGTTTTGATTGTGGGGGTCTTAGTGTTGAGACTTCCACGGATCGCTAGAATGAGGAGAGAGAAGTGCTGGCATATCGCTCTCTCTCCTCACTGCAGATGATGGAATCGACACTGGCCTGGCGAGGAGAGAGCACTGGTGGAAGTCTCGTAGCACAGATCCCCACATTCTATCACATCTGATATGGCAGGTAACAGAGGGGAGGGAAGGAGAGTACCCTTCTACTAGGACCTGGCTGCCCTGACGTCCCTAGACGGGCTGCTAACCCGTACGCCGATCATATGCCTCGTCCCTGGCTTACCCTGAAATAAGCCCTAGGTAGTGAATAGGGCGGTGGGAGCACTAGTCCTCACCACTGACACCTAGGGTAACAACAGGGAAAGGACAAACAACACAAAGAATCCCCAAAGGGAGACAACAACAGGAGTGAACCGGAGATCCAACCGCTCCAGATCCAACGGCTCCACAGCAACAGGTGTCCACCACAGGTCAGAATAGAAGATTTGGAAGGAAGGTCTATGCAATGAACCGGACCGTAGGGACGATATGTGAGTATCATGGTGGTGTGCCAAATGGGTGTAGTAGTTCTATTACTCACAGTTCTGTAGCTCCCTGGGCCGGCCTTGCATTGGAAGGGAAGACAGCACTAAATCCTCCGGGGCATTCTCTGTTGCAGGGAACACCAGCCAGATGGAAGTCGAGGTGCCCTTGATGGTAGTGGGCAGGCTCGTACATACAGGGGTCGCAGCGGTCCCAATTGCGACTGGGCCTGGCCACCTGTGGACCCCTGGCCCCTGCAGTAGAGCTGTACCCAAGGCAGCTGGGGCCCGCAGCCCCACTGCAAATGATTTAAAAAGTTTTAATATGTAAGTATATGGCTGGTCGGGCCCCGGCCTCTGTGCCTGGCCGGCGGTGCAGCACGCCGGCCAGTTAGTAACTTGCACAGTTAGTAACTTACGCGGCGGCCCCTCCTCCACCCATCCAGGGCTGCTGCCAGTGCCTTGCTCCAGACCCGTGACCCTCGCGCCAGGTCTCACGGGATCACACTGGTTGACGGGATGACGCGGCCGACGCACGTCAGAAGATGGGATTATGAACAAGACGGCGGGAGCAGAGCAGGTTCAGAGTAGGTAAAGGAATACATACACAGGGGACAAATGGAATATATACAGAGGGGGCAAAATGGATAAATATATATCTACAGGGCCCCTGTATATATATCTATGTTGCCCCCTTTGCATATATTCCATTTGTCCCCTGTGTATATATTCAATTTTTTGCCTCCGCTGTATATATATTCCATTTTGCCCCCTGTAACTGTGAGGGGGCACATTTCTGGATATAACTACTGTAAGGGGGACACATATCTGGACATAGCTATTGTGAGGGGGACATATCTGGGCATTACTACTGTGAGGGGGACACATATCTGGGCATAACTACTGTGAGGGGGACATATCTGGGCATTACTACTGTGAGGGGGACACATATCTGGGCATAACTACTGTGAGGGGGACACATATCTGGGCATAACTACTGTGAGGGGGACACATATCTGGGCATAACTACTGTGAGGGGGACACATATCTGGGCATTACTACTGTGAGGGGGATACATCTGGCCATAACTACTGTAAGGGGGGCATATATCTGGCCATAACTACTGTGAGGGGCCACAAGAAGGACATAACTATTTTGAAGGGACCACAAGGTGGGCTTAATTACTGTGAGGGGCCACAAGGTGGGCATTAGTACTGTGTAGTAGCACTTAGGGGAAATGTATGGTAAACATTGGCATGGCTCAGTGTTACAGGCCAGCACAGCGCACCCTGCTGGTGATTTGACAGGGGCAGTCACCATCCCTTCCTTATGTGATTATTCTTTTTTCTCTATCACCACAGGGACCTTGTTCTGGATCCAGCGGACATCACGCCAATGCCAGCGACACCCTGGATGAGGTAGGACCAGATTTTATTAGTTAGGACTGGGTGAGTGTAGTCATGCATTGGGCTTAGGGCTCTTTCACACGAGCGGATCCTGTGCGGGTAATCTGCTGCGTGAAAGAGAGCCAAGCCCCGTACTGGACAGCGGAGACACAGAGCACTAACATAATTGATAATGCTCCATGCCTCTCTGTGATCTATTTGCTACAAAATCACAGTGACAACTTTATCTCACTTTGATTTTGTAGTGAAAAGGTCACAGAGAGGCACGGAGCATTATTAATCCCAATCCAGGGGGCCCAAGTAAATTCTTGCGGCGGGATGGGGGGGCGGGCGACAGGGTGGGGCCCCATGCATGGGCGTAGGAGGAGGGGGAGACGGATCCCCACCAGGAAATATTGCGGGGGGGACAGGTTTGGTCAAATCCCCCCCAGCGGCAGTGTGTGCGGCGGCGGCGGGGCAGGCACTGAGATGAATGGAAGACAATGGAAGCGCTCATCTCCATAGTGATCTGTTTGTATCGCCGTCCTCAGGACAGCGATACAAACAGAAGGCTGTGCGGAGGAGCAGGGCAGGGAGGTGTGTCCCTTTCCTGTTCATCTGATAGGCTGCCGGCACTACTAGGCCGGCAGCCTATCAGAGGCCGGCGTAGGCGGCGCGATTACGTCATTGCGCCACCTGAGCCATACAGCGCTGGAGTCGGGACACAGGCCGGAAGAGGCCTGCATCGCATTGCTGCCAAAGAGGTAAGTATAAGTGTTAATTTTTATTTTTTTTAAGTATATACAATACTTCGTTTTTTTACTGGCACATAATGGGGAGCCCTGTTATTACTGGCACATAATGGGGGGGCCCTGTTATTACTGGCACATAATGGGGGGGCCCTGTTATTACTGGCACATAATGGGGGGCCCTGTTATTACTGGCACATAATGGGGGGGGCCTATTACTGGCACATAATGGGGGGGGGCCCTGTTATTACTGGCACATAATGGGGGGGCCCTGTTATTACTGGCACATAATGGGGGGGCTGTTATTACTGGCACATGATTGGGGGGGCTGTTATTACTGGTACATGATTGGGGGGGCTGTTATTACTGGTACATGATTGGGGGGCTGTTATTACTGGCTGATGAGGGGCGCTGGAGGGGCTGATGAGAGGCACTGGGGGGGATGATGAGAGGCAC
This sequence comes from Bufo gargarizans, assembly GCF_014858855.1. NCBI lineage: Eukaryota > Metazoa > Chordata > Amphibia > Anura > Bufonidae > Bufo > Bufo gargarizans. Next base: position 325,762,926 of record NC_058085.1, on the reverse strand, counting down.
TGGGGGGGCTGATGAGAGGCACTGGGGGGCTGATGAGAGGCACTGGGGGGGCTGATGAGAGGCACGGGGGGGGCTGATGAGAGGCACGGGGGGGGCTGATGAGAGGCACTGGGGGGGCTGATGAGAGGCACTGGGGGGGCTGATGAGAGGCACTGGGGGGGCTGATGAGAGGCACTGGGGGGGCTGATGAGAGGCACTGGGGGGGCTGATGAGAGGCACTGGGGGGGCTGATGAGAGGCACTGGGGGGCTGATGAGAGGCACTGGGGGGGCTGATGAGAGGCACTGGGGAGGCTGATGAGAGGCACTCCGGGGGCTGATGAGAGGCACTGGGGGGGCTGATGAGAGGCACTGGGGGGGGGCTGATGAGAGGCACTGGGGGGGCTGATGAGAGGCACTGGGGGGGGGCTGATGAGAGGCACTGGGGGGGCTGATGAGAGGCACTGGGGAGCTGATGAAAGGCACTGGGGAGCTGATGAAAGGCACTGGGGAGCTGATGAAAGGCACTGGGGGCTGCTATGAAGGATGGCGCTGTTATCTGAGGTCTGATTGGGGGTCATTCATATTGGGGTGTGAGCTGAGGTGTGATCTGAGGTTTTGTTAACATTGGGGATCTTATTGGGGCTGTTAGCTGAAGTCTGATTGGTGGTCTGACCTGAGGTGTAATGAAACATTTTTTTTTCTTATTGTGCCCACTTCCAGCCCAGAGCCCAGCTGCCCAGAGCACTGATCCGGAGCAGCTTGGAGAAAAAGGCCTCACAGTCTCCCACACTCCTTCTGCACGGCCAAGCCAGCCAGCACCCCTGAGGCCAAGCCAGCCAGCACCCCTGAGTCTTCAGAATTGTAAGTAAATTATATATAAGGGGAGATTATTGTTTTGCCGGAGAGGTGGGGGGGGGGGGGGTGCCAGAGAAAGTACCCGGAATAACTGAAATATATGCCAAACGTTTGGTTAATTTCTGTGACCTGATAAACAAAGAACTGTTCATTATGCATATTTTTTTGTTGTGAGATTTTTCACAGACACTTAAAATTTAACGATATAAACAACTCGCAGTTTACTGAATAAGAATATACCCGGCGAGCAAAAATGCTGTCCCCCCCAGATTTCTGGGGGTTCCTACACCCATGGCCCCATGGATCAGTTTCGCACCGGGGCCCCATGGTTTTCTGTACGCCACTGGTAGTGGGTATGCTTAGGGTGCTTTGGTGGCTGGGCCCCTGTGTTTTCGTGATGCCAGCACCATAAGGTGCAATTAGGAGATAGAGTAGAATGATGAGAGAGGCAGTAGTAGAACCAAACAGGAACTTTACTTGTCAGGGTACTTTCACACTAGCGTTAACGTTTTCCGGTATTGAGTTCCGTCATAGGGGCTCAATACCGGCAAAAATGCATCAGTTTTATCCTAATGCATTCTGAATGGAAAGCAATCCGTTCAGTATGTAGCAGGATGTCATCCATTCCGTCCCTTTTACAGTATTTGGCCGTAGAAAATACCGCAGCATGCGGTCATGGAGGTCACTATTAGGTCATGGAACGATATCTTGAGAAACTGAGCGAGTAGCCACCGGCTGCGACCTTCTGACCCCAGGCCCAACAGGGTCAGCGATAGGTCGTGACACCCTCGTGACACAATCACAACTTTTGATATACAGGTGAAACTCAAAAAATTAGAATATTGTGCAAAAGTCCATTTATTTCAGTAATGCAAATTAAAAGGAATTGCATTAATGCAGCTTAAAATTAGAATTTTGTGAAAAGGTTGAATATTCTAGGCTCAAAGTGTCACACTCTAGTCAGCTAATTAATCCATAGCCCCTGAGCAAAGGGGACCTCAAAATTGGGACTTTGGGGTTTCATAAGCTGTAAGCCATAATCATCCAAATTATACCAAATAAAGGCTTGAAATATCTCGCTTTGCATGTAATGAGTCTCATATGTTAGTTTCACCTTTTAAGTTGAATTACTGAAATAAATGAACTTTGCACAATATTCTAATTTTTCACGTTTCATCTGTAGCTCTATGACATATCAAAAGTTTTTCCAAAACTCAGTGACCCTTTAACCCCTGTAGGACACAGCCTTATTTCACCTTAGAACCAGGCCATTTTTTGCAAATCTGACCAGTGTCACTCGCTATAGCCGAGGTTTCCTGTGAACGCGCGCTCACAGGAACGGAAGGTAAGCGAGTAGATCTCCAGCCTGCCAGCGGCGATCGCTCGCTGGCAGGCTGGAGATGTGATTTTTTTAACCCCTAACAGGTATATTAGACGCTGTTTTGATAACAGCGTCTAATATACCTGCTACCTGGTCCTCTGGTGGTCCCTTTTGTTAGGATCGACCACCAGAGGACACAGGAAGCAGTGTAAAGTAGCACCAAACACCACACTACACTACACCCCCCCCCCCTGTCACTTATTAACCCTTTATGAACCACTGATCACCCCATATAGACTCCCTAATCACCCCCCTGTCATTGATCACCCCCCTGTCATTGATCACCCCCCTGTAAGGCTCCATTCAGAGGTCCGTATGATTTTTACGGATCCACGGATACATGGATCGGATACGCAAAACGCATACGGACGTCTGAATGGAGCCTTACAGGGGGGTGATCAATGACAAGGGGGTGATCACGCATATAGACTTCCTGATCACTTCCCTGTCATTGATCACCCCCCTGTAATTGATCACCCCCCTGTCATTGATCACCCCCCTGTCAGGCTCCATTCAGACGTCCGTATGATTTTTACGGATCCACTGATACACGGATCGGATCCGCAAAACACATGCGGACGTCTGAATGGAGCCTTACGGGGGGTGATCAATGACAGGGGGGTGATCACCCATATAGACTCCCTGATCACCCCCCTGTCATTGATCACCCCCCTGTCATTGATCACCCCCCTGTAAGGCTCCATTCAGACGTCCGCATGTGTTTTGCGGATCCGATCCATGTATCCGTGGATCCGTAAAAAATCATACGGACGTCTGAATGGAGCCTTACAGGGGGGTGATCAATGACGGAGGTGATCAGGGAGTCTATATGGGTGATCACCCCTCTGTCATTGATCACCCCCCTGTAAGGCTCCATTCAGACGTCCGCATGTGTTTTGCGGATCCGATCCATGTATCCGTAGATCCGTAAAAAATCATACGGACGTCTGAATGGAGCCTTACAGGGGGGTGATCAATGACAGGGGGGTGATCAATGACAGGGGGGTGATCACCCCATATAGACTCCCTGATCACCCCCCTCTCATTGATCACCCCCTGTAAGGCTCCATTCAGACATTTTTTTGGGCACAAGTTAGCGGAAATTTTTTGTTTGTTTTTGTTTTTTCTTACTAAGTCTCATATTCCACTAACTTGTGTCAAAAAATAAAATCTCACATGAACTCACCATACCCCTCACGGAATCCAAATGCGTAAATTTTTTTAGACATTTATATTCCAGACTTCTTCTCACGCTTTAGGGCCCCTAAAATGCCAGGGCAGTATAAATACCCCACATGTGACCCCATTTCGGAAAGAAGACACCCAAAGGTATTCCGTGAGGGGCATATTGAGTCCATGAAAGATTGAAATTTTTGTCCCAAGTTAGCGGAAAGGGAGACTTTGTGAGAAAATACAAAAAAAATCAATTTCCGCTAACTTGTGCCAAAAAAAACCAAAAATTCTAGGAACTCGCCATGCCCCTCACGGAATACCTTGGGGTGTCTTCTTTCCAAAATGGGGTCACATGTGGGGCATTTATACTGCCCTGGCATGTTAGGGGCCCTAAAGCATGAGAAGAAGTCTGGGATCCAAATGTCTAAAAATGCCCTCCTAAAAGGAATTTGGGCCAGCTTTGCGCATCTAGGCTGCAAAAAAGTGTCACACATGTGGTATCGCCGTACTCAGGAGAAGTTGGGGAATGTGTTTTGGGGTGTCATTTTACATATACCCATGCTGGGTGTGATAAATATCTTGGTCAAATGCCAACTTTGTATAAAAAAATTGGAAAAGTTGTCTTTTGCCAAGATATTTCTCTCACCCAGCATGGGTATATGTAAAATGACACCCCAAAACACATTCCCCAACTTATCCTGAGTACGGCGATACCAGATGTGTGACACTTTTTTGCAGCCTAGGTGGGCAAAGGGGCACACATTCCAAAGAGCACCTTTCGGATTTCGCAGGCCATTTTTTACACATTTTGATTGCAAAGTACTTCTCACACATATGGGCCCCTAAATTGCCAGGGCAGTATAACTATGCCACAAGTGACCCCATTTTGGAAAGAAGACACCCCAAGGTATTCCGTGAGGGGCATGGCGAGTTCCTAGAATTTTTTATTTTTTGTCGCAAGTTAGTGGAATATGAGACTTTGTAAGAAAAAAATAAATAAATAAATCATTTTCCGCTAACTTGTGACAAAAAATAAAAACTTCTATGAACTCACTATGCCCATCAGCGAATACCTTAGGGTGTCTACTTTCCGAAATGGGGTCATTTGTGGGGTTTTTCTACTGTTTGGGCATTGTAGAACCTCAGGAAACATGACAGGTGCTCAGAAAGTCAGAGCTGCTTCAAAAAGCGGAAATTCACATTTTTGTACCATAGTTTGTAAACGCTATAACTTTTACCCAAACCATTTTTTTTTTTTTGCCCAAACATTTTTTTTTTATCAAAGACATGTAGAACAATAAATTTAGCGAAAAATTTATATATGGATGTCGTTTTTTTTGCAAAGTTTTACAGCTGAAAGTGAAAAATGTCATTTTTTTGCAAAAATTTTTTTAAATTTCGATTAATAACAAAAAAAGTAAAAATGTCAGCAGCAATGAAATACCACCAAATGAAAGCTCTATTAGTGAGAAGAAAAGGAGGTCAAATTCATTTGGGTGGTAAGTTGCATGACCGAGCGATAAACGGTGAAAGTAGTGTAGTGCAGAAGTGTAAAAAGTGGCCTGGTCATGAAGGGGGTTTCAGCTAGCGGGATTGAAGTGGTTAAAACGCTTTGACTTATCCAGGCCATTCTGAGATAATTTTTGTGTCACATATTGTACTTCATGACACTGGTAAAATGAAGTCAACATTTTTTATTTATAATAAAAATACCAAATTTACCCAAAAAATTAAAAAAAATTGCAAATTTCCAAGTTTAAATTTCTCTACTTCTATAATACATAGTAATACCTCCAAAAATAGTTATTACTTTACATTCCCCATATTTGTACTTCATGTTTGGATCATTTTGGAAATATTTTATTTTTTGGGGATGTTACAAGGCTTAGAAGTTTAGAAGCAAATCTTGAAATTTTTCCAAAATTTTCAAAAACCCAATTTTTAGGGACTAGTTTAGGTCTAAAGTCCCTTTGCAAGGCTTACATAATAGAAACCACCCCAAAATAACCCCATTGTAGAAAGTACACCCCTCAAGGTATTCAAAACTGATTTTACAAACTTTGTTAACCCTTTAGGTGTTCCACAAGAATTAATGGAAAATAGAGATACAATTTCAAAATTTCACTTTTTTGGCAGATTTTCCATTTTAATATTTTTTTACTTTTACAAAGCAAGGGTTAACAGCCAAACAAAACTCAATATTTATGGCCCTGATTCTGTAGTTTACAGAAACACCCCATATGTGGTCGTAAACTGCTGTACTGGCACACAGCAGGGCGCAGAAGGAAAGGAATGCCATACGGTTTTTGGAAGGCAGATTTTGCTGGACAGTTTTTTGTTTTTTTTTACACCATGTCCCATTTGAAGCCCCCCTGATGTACCCCTAGAGTAGAAACTCCAAAAAAGTGACCCAATTTTAGAAACTATGGGGTAGGGTGGAAGTTTTGTTGGTACTAGTTTAGGGTACATATGATTTTTGGTTACTCTATATTACACTTTTTGTGAGGCAAGGTAACAAAAAATAGCTGTTTTGGCACCGTTTTTATTGCGTTCCGCAAAATGCGGAACGCACGTGGCCGGTGTCCATGTTTGGCAGATCCTCAATTTGCGAGCCGCAAAACTGTTGCGGATGTGAGTATAGACCCTTATGGTCCGTGGTAGCGGAATTCATAATGGAATTCTTAGATAACCTGAACCTTGTACGCCGAACACAAGTTCACTCAACACTAGTCGCTATAAACAGTGCGACCACAGGAGTGAATAAAGTGTTTGAGGGTGTGGCCATTTTCAATTGAAAAACAAACTGAAATCTTTTATGTAGAGGGAAGAAAAAATATAAAAATAAAATATGGTTGCATAAGTGTGCACACCCTTAAACTAATACTTTGTTGAAGCACCTTTTGATTTTATTACAGCACTCAGTCTTTTTGGGTATGAGTCTATCAGCATGGCACATTTTGACTTGGTAAGATTTGCCCACTGTTCTTTGCAAAAACACTCCCAATCTGTCAGATTGTGAGGGCGTCTCCTGTGCACAGCCCTCTTCAGATCACCCCACAGACTTTCAATCGGATTCAGGTCTGGGCTCTGGCTGGACCATTCCAAAACTTTAATCTTCTTCTGGTGAAGCCATTCCTTTGTTGATTTGCATGTATGCTTTGGGTCATTGTCATGCTGAAAGATGAAGTTCCTCTTCGTGTTCAGCTTCTAAGCAGAAGCCGGAAGGTTTTGTGCCAATATTGACTGGTATTTGGAACTGTTCATAATTCCATCTAGCTTAACTAAGGCCCCAGTTCCAGCTGAAGAAACAGCCCCTTGGCATGATGCTGCCACCACCATGCTTCGCTGTGGGTATGGTGTCTTTTTGGTGATGTGCAGTGTTGTTTTTGGGCCAAACATATCTTTTGGAATTATGGCCAAAAAGTTCAACCTTGGTTTCATCAGACCATAACACCTTTTCCCACATGCTTTTGGAAAACTTCATATGCGTTTTTGCAAAATGTAGCCTGGCTTGGATATTTTTCTTCATAAGAAAAGGCTTTCGTCTTGCCACTCTACCCCATAGCCCAGACATATGAAGAATACGGGAGATTGTTGTCACATGTACCACACAGCCAGTACTTGCCAGATATTCCTGCAGCTCCTTTATTGTTGCTGTAGGCCTCTTGGTAGCCTCCCAGACTAGTTTTCTTCTCGTCTTTTCATAAATTTTGGAGGGACGTCCAGTTCTTGGTAATGTCACTGTTGTGCCATTGTAACAATGGCAGTTGGAAGCCGTCAGCGTGCAGCACATCCTGCTATGCACTTCAGTCGAACTGCACACAAGGCTCCTCCTCTCCTCTGCAGGCTCTGGACCCGCTTTCCTGCCATGTCGCAGGCGGCGACCATTTCAGTTACACCTTGTAGGAGCCGCACGCGTCCTGTTTCTTTAAGGGTTCGTGCAAGCCCCTGATTCCGTCTTCTCTCCAATCCCGGCCAGGCACCACCTTTATAAGGGTGCTTCCCCCCCCTCCTGTGATGCCTGAGCAATATTGTAGTTTTCTACAGCGAAGGTTCCAGCTCGTAGTTCCTGTGTGGTTATCCTGCTTCCGACCTTAGCCTGTATCCTGACCTCGTCTCTGCCTGATCCTCCTGGACCTCGCTGCCCTGAAGTGCATGATTCGGATTGTCGACCACGCCTCTGTCTGCTGTTCAGCTTGTTACACCTGCTGCACCTGAGCTATTCAGCTCTGCTGTTCTAACAGCTCCAGCTCTGCTTAATCACTAACTCAGCTCTGCTTCATCTGACTCTGCTGCTGCACTTCTTCCATCCAGCGACAGCTCGCTCCACCTGCCTGTACCCCCAGTGCTTGCACTTTAGCGTTCTGGCCTGCTCGGCCAGCTGCCACTTAACCGGGACCACTCTTGCGGTAGCGACCTGGTGTCTCCCCTGCATCTAAGACCAGCTTCCGCATCGTAAAGGGTGAAAACCAGGGGAACACTAAGATTCCGCTCCCAAGTAAGTGGCACAGCGGGTCCACACCCGTTGGAGCGTTACAGTTTGCTCAGGCCATGGACCCCGCTGGCAAGCCCAAGGCTGTGCAAAATTTATACCAAGAGCTACAACGCCAGAGTGAACGCCAAGATTTCCTGCTGCAGTGTCTGAACACGATATCCGCCCGTCTGGACGTGCTATCTACACCTGCTCCTGCTGTACCACAAGTCCCAGCAACTTCTGCAAATCCTGTTGCATCGCATTTACACCATGGCATAACTGCTGTCCAGCTGCCTTTGCCTCCACGCTACAGTGGTGATCCGAAACCCTGCTGTCACGGTGGGGAGTGAGGGAAACCCCCCACCGTGCGGTGTCCAAGAGTAAAAGGGGATCAGCCCGGCCAAAAGGAGTAATAAGGGAGCAGGTCACTTCCTAAAGTGTCCCTACTCCTCACCGTATGAGCGGACCCCGATGGTAGGACGACTCATACTCAGGATTCCTAGAGACCCTAAGTCGCCCTGGTAATCTCTCACCAAGAAGCAGGGAAGAGACGACCTGTTAATCCCAGTCATGGAGGAACAGGAGTCTCTATCTGAGGCCAGGCTGCAAGGAGAGGGGAACACATGCAGCATAAGGGAGATGGCAGGTAAGCGAAACCAATAGCACACTTACCTGCCAAAGACACACTGACTGGAACCTGTGCACTAGTGCTGCTGTCCACACCAACATTAAAGGACACAGCACACACCACAAACCACACAGGAACCCAGAACACCCATATCTGCAATAACATGAGTCAGGGGAATGTCTAGTAAACATGCTGGACACCAAACACCACCAGACATTTAACACCAAACTAGACATACAAACACCCTGAACATAACCCACTTCATACAAATAAGGACAGGAAGGGAAGAAGACACCGGGATAACATAGATGACCACAAGGGTGGCCCTCACTGGACAGATGGAACACCCTGGACTGGAGCAGAGCTCCAGCACCAACAACAGCTGAAGTACAACTGACTCCAGCCAGGAAACCACACCCAGTCAGGGAGTTAACCCTTACAGAACCAGACAGAAGGAGGCTACAACTTAAAGGGGAAGTGCACACACAAGCATACCAAACACATAACCACCGGCAACAGCATGCGTGGCAACCATGTCACGGCAATCACCCAGAAAGCCGAGACACTGCCACCGCATGCTCTCACAGCAACATGTTGCCGCGGGCAACCGCAAGTGTGGCAACAGTGTCACAGCTTACACCATAGGTCGTGACACCTGCAGAGGGTTCCTGAATCAGTGCTTGATCCACTTTGAGCTATATGGAGACAATTTCCAGTCTGACTGAGCGAAAGTAGCTTTCTTAGTCTCTCTGCTCTCTGGATAAGCTCTAGCCTGGGCTAATCCTATATGGGAGAGAAGCGGACCTAAGACTGCAAACCTCCAGACCTTCCTAACCGTTTTCCGTACGGTGTTTGAGGAACCAGGTGTCACGGATGGTGTAACAGAAAACAAGAAGTTACAAATAAGGATCCGACTGGCTTGATCCAAAACTAAGGAACAAAAGGGTGACCCCTATTTAAGCCCTGAAACTCTCCCTGTCTTCTCAGCCCATGCAAAGATCTCTATGATAGAAAATTGCATGCCCTCGTGCCTCGACTGTATGACACCTGAACACCCTATAATAGTGAGGGGACACGACCACCGGCTCCCTACACTTAATATGGAGGGAATCAGGGTCACCTAGGATCAAGCAAACAGGAAAACACAAATCAATGAACAGACTTATCTGTAGAAGGATCAGTTGTAGCATCCAGCATGTACACACTCCAGGAAGTTGTGTCTGTGGCAGGTAGGTGTGGAAGTGCCTTTTACCCTCCTGCCATATCCATAGGCTGTTGATGTTTCTCTTCCCTTACAGCTTGGCCAGTTTAGACTCCTGTCCGTCCGTATCCAGGAGGAACAGGTTGTCTACCCAGCTCCTAGCTCAGGGATCTGCGGATGGTTAGTAGGGATCCGAGGTTCCTGAGTATGAGCCCTCCTACCATCAAGGTCGACTTATACAGCTAGGAGTCAGGGTCAGATTAGGGATGCGCTAGGAGGTGACCTTCTCCCTAACTCTGTTGTCCAGGTCAAGCAGCTTTTCCACTTTACTTAGCATCACACAGATTAGAGTTACCCCCACTCTAATCCGTGACACCAGGTTGTGCCTCGTCTGCAACCTCTGCGCTCCTTAGCCTGTGTCAAGGCGCAATGACAGTGGGACAATACGCAATTCAGTTCCGTACCCTGTCCGCAGAACTGTCCTGAAATGATGACGCCCAACAAGCCCTATTCTGGGAGGGTCTTAGTGACCGTATTAAAGACAAACTTGCGGGAAGGGATCTTCCTGTCTCTCTGGATGCTTTGGTCACATTGGCCACACGTATTGATGTGCGATTTCGAGAACGTTTCTCTCAAGCCGCAAGAGTGAGACGGACATCTAGACTCGCACCTGTCTTCCAGAGGACTGTTCAGACTCCTGCTGCGGTTCCGCCTGAAGAGCCTATGCAGGTGGAACGCCTGAAGCTCTCTGACCAGGAGCAGAAGACTTGTGCCTCTACTGTGGCGGAAAGGGTCATATCCCCTGGGAAAACCAGTATATCTGTACCTGCCCTCCTGGATTCCGGCGCAGCCGGAAATTGTGTTAATCAAGCCCTGGTGACCCAGTGCCAGTTATCCACCACTCGTCTGGCGAAGCCTCTGATGGCAACTATTGTAAATGGACAACTCCTGCCCAGACTTATTCAGTTAATTACTGCTCCTGTTAAACTCCAAGTCGGGTTCCTCAGTGCCATTCTTCCTGTTTGTCAGTGGTTCGCCCAACGTCTCCTCGACCGGTCTCTATGAAACTGTCTGGTCTGCCTCTGCAATATGTGGCATATGAGGACTCTTTCTGTAAGAAGAAGGCTGAGACTTTACCACCTCTTCGGTCTTATGACCGATCGATCTTCTACCTGGGACTTCTCCACCTCGCGGAAGGGTTTACCCATTATATCTGCCCGAAACTCAGGCTATGTCTGAGTATGTTAAGGAAAACCTCCAGAGAGGATTTATCCGAAAGTCTACCTCTCCGGCGGGAGCCGGTTTCTTCTTCGTGGCCAAGAAAGACGGGTCACTCCGTCCGTGCATAGATTATCATGGGCTGAACAAGATCACGGTCAAGAACAAGTACCCTCTGCTTCTGATTTCTGAACTGTTCAACCGTATCCGAGGCACTCAGATATCTTGTAAGTTGGATCTGCGTGGTGCGTATAACCTGATCCGAATCCGTGAAGGCGACGAGTGGAAGACGGTGTTCAATACCCATGATGGCCACTATGAGTACCTGGTCATGCCGTTCGGCCTATGCAACGCTCCTGCAGTTTATCAAGAATTTGTGAATGATATCTTCCGGGACCTGTTGTACAACTGTGTAGTGGTGTATCTCGATAAAATTCTCATCTATTTCCCCGACTTGCCCACTCACCGGAAGCAAGTGTGCCTGGTTTTGCAGCGATTAAGGGAAAATGGTCTGTACGCTAAGCTCGGAAAATGTGTCTTTTAGCAGTCCACCTTACCCTTCCTGGGATACATTGTTTCCTGCTCTAGTCTGCAAATGGACCCCGACAAGGTCTCAGCCGTCCTGAACTCACCTCGTCCTCAAGGTCTCAGTGCCATTCAAAGGTTCCTGGGGTTTGCCAACTTCTATAGACAGTTCATCCCAAACTTCTCTTACCTCACTGCTCCTATTTCTGCTCTGACCAAGAAAGGGGTGGATGCAAAGAAGCGGAACCCTGAAGCTGAGTCTGCTATCCTGCATCTCAAAGACTGCTTTGCCGCTTCTCCAGTTCTCCATCATCCGGATACTTGCAAACAGTTCTTCCTTGAAGTGGATGCTTCCTCTATTGGGGCACGTGCCGTCCTGCTACAGAAGAACTCCAAAGGGAGATTTGTCTCGTGTGGTTTCTTCTCCAAGCTCTTCTCTTCTGCGGAAAGAAACTATTCAATCGGCGATAGAGAGCTGCTGGCTTTTAAGATGGCCTTGGAAGAATGGAGATACCTTCTGGAGGGGGCTCTGCATCCTGTGGTGATATACACTGACCACAAGAATCTGACATATCTATAGTCTGCACAGCGTCTAAATCCACATCAGGCTCGATGGGCACTTTTCTTTCCCAGATTCAATTTTCTTCTGCATTTCCGACTGGCTGATAAAAATGTAATGGCTGATGCACTTTCCCATTCTTTCGACCCAGCGGATCAGATTGAAGAACCTCAACATATCCTAGAACCATCTTGTCTGGTTTCTGTGGGGAGAAGATCTTCGTTCCGCAGGCCAAGAGGAGGAAAATTCTTTCTTGGGGACATTGCTCCAAGTATGCTGGTCACCCTGGGGTGCGTAAGACCCTTGATTTGCTTTCCCGTCACTATTGGTGGCCCTATCCAAAGATGTCTGGGAGTTTGTGTCTTCATGGTCTACCTCTGCACATTGTGTCTGATCGCGGGGTACAATTCACTTCCAAATGCTGGCGAGCGCTCTGTGGGCTACTTGAGGTTAAGTTGGATTTCACTTCTGGTTACCATTCTCAGTCTAATGGGCAAGTTGAACGAATTAAGCAGATTTTGGAGAACTACCTACGTCACTTTGTCTCTGCTCATCATGACGACTAGGTTCGGCTCATGCCTTGGGCGGAATTCTCTTACAACAGTCATTCCAGAGAATCTACGGGCTCTTCTTCCTTCTATATAGTGTATGGACTTCATCCCCGTGCTCCTTTACGCCTGTCTGCATCTTCTGAGGTACCAGCTGCTAATTCTTTGTTCATAGACTTCCTCAGTGCATGCACTGGGGCGTTCTGGCCTGCTCGGCCAGCAACCACTTAACCGGGACCATTCTTGCGGTAGCGACCTGGTGCTCCTTAGCCTGTGTCAAGGCGCAATGACAGTGGGACAATACGCAATTCAGTTCCGTACCCTGTCCGCAGAACTGTCCTGAAATGATGACGCCCAACAAGCCCTATTCTGGGAGGGTCTTAGTGACCGTATTAAAGACAAACTTGCGGGAAGGGATCTTCCTGTCTCTCTGGATGCTTTGGTCACATTGGCCACACGTATTGATGTGCGATTTCGAGAACGTTTCTCTCAAGCCGCAAGAGTGAGACGGACATCTAGACTCGCACCTGTCTTCCAGAGGACTGTTCAGACTCCTGCTGCGGTTCCGCCTGAAGAGCCTATGCAGGTGGAACGCCTGAAGCTCTCTGACCAGGAGCAGAAGACTTGTGCCTCTACTGTGGCGGAAAGGGTCATATCCTCTGGGAAAACCAGTATATCTGTACCTGCCCTCCTGGATTCCGGCGCAGCCGGAAATTGTGTTAATCAAGCCCTGGTGACCCAGTGCCAGTTATCCACCACTCGTCTGGCGAAGCCTCTGATGGCAACTATTGTAAATGGACAACTCCTGCCCAGACTTATTCAGTTAATTACTGCTCCTGTTAAACTCCAAGTCGGGTTCCTCAGTGCCATTCTTCCTGTTTGTCAGTGGTTCGCCCAACGTCTCCTCGACCGGTCTCTATGAAACTGTCTGGTCTGCCTCTGCAATATGTGGCATATGAGGACTCTTTCTGTAAGAAGAAGGCTGAGACTTTACCACCTCTTCGGTCTTATGACCGATCGATCTTCTACCTGGGACTTCTCCACCTCGCGGAAGGGTTTACCCATTATATCTGCCCGAAACTCAGGCTATGTCTGAGTATGTTAAGGAAAACCTCCAGAGAGGATTTATCCGAAAGTCTACCTCTCCGGCGGGAGCCGGTTTCTTCTTCGTGGCCAAGAAAGACGGGTCACTCCGTCCGTGCATAGATTATCATGGGCTGAACAAGATCACGGTCAAGAACAAGTACCCTCTGCTTCTGATTTCTGAACTGTTCAACCGTATCCGAGGCACTCAGATATCTTGTAAGTTGGATCTGCGTGGTGCGTATAACCTGATCCGAATCCGTGAAGGCGACGAGTGGAAGACGGTGTTCAATACCCATGATGGCCACTATGAGTACCTGGTCATGCCGTTCGGCCTATGCAACGCTCCTGCAGTTTATCAAGAATTTGTGAATGATATCTTCCGGGACCTGTTGTACAACTGTGTAGTGGTGTATCTCGATAAAATTCTCATCTATTCCCCCGACTTGCCCACTCACCGGAAGCAAGTGTGCCTGGTTTTGCAGCGATTAAGGGAAAATGGTCTGTACGCTAAGCTCGGAAAATGTGTCTTTTAGCAGTCCACCTTACCCTTCCTGGGATACATTGTTTCCTGCTCTAGTCTGCAAATGGACCCCGACAAGGTCTCAGCCGTCCTGAACTCACCTCGTCCTCAAGGTCTCAGTGCCATTCAAAGGTTCCTGGGGTTTGCCAACTTCTATAGACAGTTCATCCCAAACTTCTCTTACCTCACTGCTCCTATTTCTGCTCTGACAAGAAAGGGGTGGATGCAAAGAAGCGGAACCCTGAAGCTGAGTCTGCTATCCTGCATCTCAAAGACTGCTTTGCCGCTTCTCCAGTTCTCCATCATCCGGATACTTGCAAACAGTTCTTCCTTGAAGTGGATGCTTCCTCTATTGGGGCACGTGCCGTCCTGCTACAGAAGAACTCCAAAGGGAGATTTGTCTCGTGTGGTTTCTTCTCCAAGCTCTTCTCTTCTGCGGAAAGAAACTATTCAATCGGCGATAGAGAGCTGCTGGCTTTTAAGATGGCCTTGGAAGAATGGAGATACCTTCTGGAGGGGGCTCTGCATCCTGTGGTGATATACACTGACCACAAGAATCTGACATATCTATAGTCTGCACAGCGTCTAAATCCACATCAGGCTCGATGGGCACTTTTCTTTCCCAGATTCAATTTTCTTCTGCATTTCCGACTGGCTGATAAAAATGTAATGGCTGATGCACTTTCCCATTCTTTCGACCCAGCGGATCAGATTGAAGAACCTCAACATATCCTAGAACCATCTTGTCTGGTTTCTGTGGGGAGAAGATCTTCGTTCCGCAGGCCAAGAGGAGGAAAATTCTTTCTTGGGGACATTGCTCCAAGTATGCTGGTCACCCTGGGGTGCGTAAGACCCTTGATTTGCTTTCCCGTCACTATTGGTGGCCCTATCCAAAGATGTCTGGGAGTTTGTGTCTTCATGGTCTACCTCTGCACATTGTGTCTGATCGCGGGGTACAATTCACTTCCAAATGCTGGCGAGCGCTCTGTGGGCTACTTGAGGTTAAGTTGGATTTCACTTCTGGTTACCATTCTCAGTCTAATGGGCAAGTTGAACGAATTAAGCAGATTTTGGAGAACTACCTACGTCACTTTGTCTCTGCTCATCATGACGACTGGGTTCGGCTCATGCCTTGGGCGGAATTCTCTTACAACAGTCATTCCAGAGAATCTACGGGCTCTTCTTCCTTCTATATAGTGTATGGACTTCATCCCCGTGCTCCTTTACGCCTGTCTGCATCTTCTGAGGTACCAGCTGCTAATTCTTTGTTCATAGACTTCCTCAGTGCATGCACTGGGGCGTTCTGGCCTGCTCGGCCAGCAACCACTTAACCGGGACCATTCTTGCGGTAGCGACCTGGTGTCTCCCCTGCAGCTAAGACCAGCTTCTGCATCTTGGAGCAGAATAAAGGGTGAAACCAGGGGAACACCTAGATTCCGCTCCCAAGTTTGGCCCAAAGCCAAACCGGTAAGTGGCCCAGCAGGTCCACACCAGTTGGAGGGCTAGGCCTCTTTCACACTTGCGTTGTCCGGAGGTACACGCCGAATCCGGAAAAACGCAAGTGTACGGATCCATCTTCAAAATGCTTTCAGTGTTACTGTGGCAATCAGGACGCTATTAAAGTCCTGGTTGCCATAGTAGGAGCAGGGAGCGGGGGAGCGGCATACTTACAGTCCGCGCGGCTCCCGGGGCGCTCCAGAATGACGTCAGAGCACCCCATGCGCATGGATGACGTGCCATGCGATCACGTCATCCATGCACCTGGGGGCCCTGACGTCACTCTGGAGCGCCCCGGGAGCCACACGGACGGTGAGTATGCTGCTCCCCCGCTCCCGCTACACTTTACCATGGCAGCCAGGACTTTAGCGTCCCGGCAGCCATGGTAACTATTGAGAAAAAGCTCAACGTCGTATCCGGCAATGCGCCGAAACGACGTTTAGCTTAAGGCCGGATCCGGATCAATGCCTTTCAATGGGCATTAATTCCGGATCCGGCCTTGCGGCAAGTGTTCAGGGTTTTTGGCCGGAGCAAAAAGTGCAGCATGCTGCGGTATTTTCTCCGGCCAAAAAACGTTCCGGTCCGGAACTGAAGACATCCTGATGCATCCTGAACGGATTTCACTCCATTCAGAATGCATTAGGATAAAACTGATCAGGATTCTTCCGGCATAGAGCCCCGACGACGGAACTCTATGCCGGAAAAGAACAACGCAAGTGTGAAAGAGCCCTTACAGCCATATTTTCACTGTGTTTCACTGTGTTCCATGGTATATCTAATGCCTTGGAAATTCTTCTGTACCCTTCTCCTGACTGATACCTTTTAACAACGAGATCCCTCTGATGCTTTGGAAGCTCTCTGTGGACCATGGCTTTTGCTGTGGGATGAGACTAAGAAAATTTCAGGAAAGACCAACTAGAGCAGCTGAACTTTATTTGGGGTTAATCAGAGGCACTTTAAGTGATGGCAGGTGTATGCTGACTCCTATTTAACATGATTTTGAATGTGATTGCTGAACACAGCTACATCCCCAGTTATAAGAGGGTGTGCACACTTTATGCAACCACATTATTTAAGTTTTTTTGTTTTCTTCCCTCCACATAAAAGATTTCAGTTTGTTTTTCAATTGAGTTGTACAGTTTATAGGTCACATTAAAGGTGGAAAAAGTTCTGAAATGATTTATCTTTGTCTCATTTTTTTACAGCACAGAAACCTGACATTTTAACATGGGTGTGTAGACTTTTTATATCCACTGTATGTCATTTATCAAACTGGTGTAAAGTAGAACTGGCTTAGTTGCCCATAGCAACCAATCAGATTCCTCACAGCGTCATTGGAAAATGAAAGGATGAATCTGATTGGTCGCTATGGGCAACTAAGTCAGTTTTCCTTTGCAATTGTACTAATCGTGTGGGAAAAGTGACCGCTCACTGTGCGGACAACACAGTACTGTATTCAGAAGAGAGTGCATGTAGTGAGAGCGTCAATAATGAGATCTATATCCTGCTTATAACGCCATGGTTCTGACTGTAGATCGCTGCACTAACGTTACCAGCAGAAATATCTATTGTGTCTACAAATAATGGACTTTCTACAGAATGAAAGTGAGAAATAGATCTGCTGATTACAGACTGTAGCATACTGTAAGACTCACCATGTTGTGGATTGGAATGAAATCTTATTACTAAGTTACTTGCAAGTACCAACAGCCTACAGGTGAAACTCGAAAAATTAGAATATCGTGCAAAAGTCTATTTATTTGAGTAATGCAAATTAAAAGAAATTGCATTAATGCAGCTTTAAATTAAAATTTAGTGAAAAGGTTCAATATTCTAGGCTTAAAGTGTCGCACTCTAGTCAGCTAATTAATCCATAGCCCCTGAGCAAAGGGGACCTCAAAATTGTGAATTTGGGGTTTCATAAGCTATAAGCCATAATCATCCAAATTATAACAAATAAAGGCTTGAAATATCTCGCTTTGCATGTAATGAGTCTATCCCATATGTTAGTTTCACCTTTTAAGTTGCATTACTAAAATAAATGAACTTTGCACGATATTCTAATTTTTCGCGTTTCACCTGTATATGTAAGTAGCTGCTAGCTGTGCTGTGTAACAGGATGTGGGGGCGGGGCTGTGCTGTGTAACAGGATGTGGGGGCGTGGCTGTGCTGTGTAACAGGATGTGGGGGCGGGGCTGTGCTGTGTAACAGGATGTGGGGGCGGGGCTGTGCTGTGTAACAGGATGTGGGGGCGGGGCTGTGCTGTGTAACAGGATGCGGGGGCGGGGCTGTGCTGTGTAACAGGATGTGGGGGCGGGGCAGCAGAGCTTGTGCTGGTGCATGTGAAATCCACAGGGACGCCCACAGAGCCTCACGCTAGATGACAGCAGTCAGCAAAATTCATAGAACATTTCTGAGTATATGTGAAGCAAAGCTGATACCACTAAACAAACAAGTGCAATTTTATGTTTATTATGTGCTGCATTATGGTAAGATATAGGTTTATTGATTTTTAGTGCACAGAGGTGTCCATAGCCTTTAAGTGCCAACAATTCACTCTGTTTCTGGTTTGTGTAGCTCCAGTATCCTTACAGAGGTAGCAATACAGATGGTTGCTTCTGCAGTTTTGACCTGGCTGTCTCTCCACATGGTGCAGTACTGCATAATCTGCACAGTCCCAATCAGTTATGGTATTACATTTATTAGTGCACATAGTCTCAGGACAGGGTTGCTTTCTTGCAGCAGGCTAACTAGTCTTGGTCATGGGCCTATTATTCAGACATTGACTTCTTCTAGGATGCACTGGCTAAGCAGCTTCTTTTTACCCCCTCAGCTTTGGACTCAAGTCCTCTGTGAGGTCTGGCTGCTGTGGCTCTATCTATGCCCTGAAGTTTTGTACCCATATGACTAGTACCAATCCACCTCCACTGCCAGCTAGCTACAAACAGAAATATTGCTGTTTTTATTGCTAGGAGCAGCTTCTCACCTCACTCTTCAATCTGTCTTCCTGCTATTCCTGGCTGCTACTAACCTGAGTTTAGCAGAGCATTGCTATTTGTCATTTCACAGCCATGTGCTCTCACTACATGTCAAGGACATTATTAAATTAGTTAAATTAAACCAGGTGACTAAAAGGTCTTCTGCATCCACCCAGCATATTATTCAATGATAATTATACAGTTGACCAGTAGTGATGGACGAACATCGGCATTCGCAGCGGGCCCCATTCACTTTAATGGCAGGCGAACCTGAAAAACCCGTCCCACAACATGAACAGTGACAGGCCAGAGGGAGATCAATGGCAAAAATTCCCACCAAAAAATATGCATTTTAATCAGGGGCCATTTTTATGCGTCTTAAAGGGAAACTCTCAAAAATGTGCCCTGCTGGAGCCTAGAAAATTTTTATTTTTAGGCCACGGGAGTACAGGCCCCAAAAATTAGGCATTCACCTGACAGAAAAGAACAAGTGATTATGTGGCTGGAGGTATATTAGACGATCAGCCAGTACAAGCCCCCAAAATTTGTTCTTCACCTGACAGAAAAGAACAAGTGATTATGTGGCTGGAGGTACATTAGGCGGTCACTGAATACCAATTTTACTGTAGGCCAGTGGAGTACAGGCCCCAAAAATTAGGCATTCACCTGACAGAAAAGAACAAGTGAATATGTGGCTAGAGGTATATTAGACGATCAGTGGATAACAATTTTACTGTAGGCCAGTACAGGCCCCAAAAATTAGACATTCACCTGACAGAAAAGAACAAGTGATTATGTGGCTGGAGGTATATTAGACGATCAGTGGATAGCAATTTTACTGTAGGCCAGTACAGGCCCAAAAAATTAGGCATTCACCTGACAGAAAAGAACAAGTGATTATGTGGCTGGAGGTATATTAGACGGTCAGTGGATAACAATTTTAATGTAGGCCAGTAAAGGCCCCAAAAATTAGGCATTCACTTGACAGAAAAGAACAAGTGATTATGTGGTTGGAGGTACATTAGGCGATCATTGAAAAACAATTTTACTGTAGGCCAGTGGAGAACAGGCCCCAAAAATTAGGCTTTTACCTGACAGAAAAGGTATTTTTTTCTGCCGCTGTATATACATAAGACAAGGACCATTCTTTGTTCTGGGTGGTGGCGGATATGTGTGGGCTGGCATGAGGAAATTCAATTACACGTGGTCGTCACAGGTGTTGAATTCCTCCGAGATCCATGCCTCATTCATTTTTAGAAATGTGAGGTAGTCCACACTGTCGTGAGCTAGGCGAGTGCGCTTATCGGTTACGATCCCCCCTGCTGTGTTGAACGTCCTTTCGGACAGGACACTCGACGAAGGGGCAAGCCAAGAGTTCCATGGGCAAATTGTGCCAGCTCTGGCCACAGGTCAAAGCCTGCACACCCAGTAGTCAGGGGTTCCTCGCTTCTCAGAGCGTCCACATCGGCCGTTAACCCGATGTAGTCGGACTCCTGTCGGTCTAGGCGTTCCCTGAGGCTGGATCCGGAGGGCGGCTGTCGATGGGTTGGCTGCAAGAATGAATCTCATATCGAAGTGACCAACACATCCTTCAAACCGCCCTCTCTTGCAGGCGCGGTAGGATTGGTACCCGCACCTGTTTCGCTGTGGGTGGAAATTCCTCTGCCAGCGCCTGCAACAGCAGAATGCAGCATCTCTCGCAGCAAGGCCTGGAAATGCTGCATTCTGCCAGCCCTCTGTGATGCTGGTAACGAATTGTCCATTTTGTGTTTGTACCGAGGGTATCAGTACGTTGCCACCCAGTACTCCTTGCCACCCTTGCCCTTTATGCTTTTTATACGGGGTCCCTCTTCAAACACTGGAGGATGAAGGCCCCCATTTGCACTAAATTGGAAGTGGTGGAGCGCCCTGGCTCCTGTTCATTGCCCAGGAGAATGTCGTCCTCAGTCTCCTCCCCCCAGCCACGGACAACACCAGGGATCCCGGAGAAGTTTAAAGTCCCCCTCAAAGCCTGCTCTTCTTGCTCCTCCTCCTCCTCCCGCCAGCCACCATCCTCCTTTGACTCCTCTTCACACTCCTGCTGACTTGTCTCAGATGGAGTAGCCCCCCTGGTAATTCATTCAGCATTGCGACTTCCTCATCTTCCAGCTCCTGCTCCTCGACAGCTTGATCAATGACACGATGCAATGCACGTTCCAGAAAGAAGGCGTAAGGTACGATGTCACTGATGGCACCCTGGCTGCAACTGACCAGTTTGGTGATCTCATTAAATGGCTGCAGAAGTTTGCATGCGTCTCGCATGAGCAGCCACTGGCGCGGTGAAAAGAAACCAAGCTCCCCAGAACCTGCTGCAGAGTTCGTACAGGTAGTCGTTAACGGCATGTTGCTGCTGAAGCAGCCTATCAAGCATATACAAGGTGGAGTTAGTCGTCGGGCTGTCACAAATCAGACATCTGACGGGCAGGTTGTGTCGCTGCTGAACGTCAGCAAGACGAGCCATGGCCGTGTAAGATCTTCTAAAATTGCCAGAGATTTTCCTGGCCTGCCGCAAGATGTCCTGGACCCCGGGGTATTTGGCAACGAATTGCTGCATGACTAAGTTCAGGACGTGCCATACACGGCACGTGTGTCATTTTGCCTTGTTTCAGCACGCTCAGCAGATTGGCACCGTTGTCGCACACCACTTTACCAACTGTCAAATTGAGCGGGGTTAACCACTGATCGGACTGTGACTGCAGAGCTGAAAGCAGTGCAGGACCGGTGTGGCTCTTGGCTTCCAGGCACAAAAGTCGAAGCACGGCATGGCAGCGTCTCACCTGGCACATGGAATAGGTTCTGGGGAGCTTGGGGGTGTAGCGGAAGAGGCGGTAGCAGTGGAAAAGGAGGAGTCAGCTGAGGAGGTGTCACAAGGGTGTCAAGAGCCACGTCTGACTCCGTTATACGCTGGCTCAGGAAGTCGCAGCGGGTGGCTGCACGCTCTATGTCTAAAGATAGTGCTGTTTCTTAATGGTAGCTTTCTAGGTTTGCCTTGCAATCCTTTTTGGCTCACTCAGGGATCCGTAGCTTCTTCTCCTCAGCTGTTTTTTGTCCAGCAATCCCAACCTCCTTATATTCCCCTCTCCCACTTCTCTGGTTGCCAGATATAGAGCTTCCTGCCAGTGGCGTACACACAATCCATGGGGCCCCGGTGCAAAACTGAACCATGGGGCCCCCCTCCCCGTCGCCGCCCCCCCAACATCCCTCCACCAATAGCAGAGTTAGGCTACTTTCACACCTGCGTTAGGTGCGGATCCGTCTGGTATCTGCACAGACGGATCCGCACCTATAATGCAAACGCTTGTATCCGTTCAGAACGGATCCGTTTGGCTGCAAGCAGCGTTTTGGTGTCCGCCTCCAGAGCGGAATGGAGGCTCAACGGAGGCAAACTGATGCATTCTGAGCGGATCCTTATCCATTCAGAATGCATTGGGGATGAACTGATCTGTTTTGCACTGTTTGTGAGAGCCCTGAAACGGATCTCACAAGCGGACCCAGAAACGCCAGTGTGAAAGTAGCCTAAGGCTACTTTCACACTGGCGTTTCTGGGTCCGCCTGTGAGATCCGTTTCAGGGCTCTCACAAGCGGACCAAAACAGATCAGTTCATCCCCAATGCATTCTGAATGGATAAGGATCCGCTCAGAATGCATCAGTTTGCCTCCGTTGAGCCTCCATTCCGCTCTGGAGGCGGACACCAAAACGCTGCTTGCAGCCAAACGGATCCGTTCTGAACGGATACAAGCGTTTGCATTATAGGTGCGGATCCGTCTGTGCAGATACCAGACGGATCCGCACCTAACGCAGGTGTGAAAGTAGCCTAACTCTGCTATATTTCTGTAGCCGGCAACCTCTGACTGCCCAATTGGGCTGAAACTACTACACCCAACATGTTCTGGCAGTAATAGTAAATGGATATTGGTGTAATTCTGAGCTACTAGTCTATATAATACATATGTATTATATAGACTAGTAGCTCAGAATGGCACCAATATCCATTTACTATTACTGCCAGACAGGGGCGGATTAAGTGCATGATAGGCCCGGGGCTGTCTACCCAACTTAGGGCCCCCCCCCCCCCCCTCCATTTTAGTTTAGTTTTTTTTTTGTATGAAGAGGCTGCGGTGCTTCATGGGCGCCACAGTCTCTTCTTAGGCCATATGACATCTTCAGACTAAAAAAGAATACCCCAAATTGGGTCCTAAACTGAAAAATTTGGTCGCCAAATTTAAAATACATATAATTGTAATAAAAAAGACATAGAGGAGAATACAGCACCACATACCTGTTACATCCAGTGACATCTCCTGTCATGTAGACCTTCTCTTTCCTCTTCTCCTCCATTTGACCCAGACCACTATGGCAAATTCTTTCAGCCGCATCTCGTCTCTACAGTTTGTAACACAGACATGTTAGATTTCTAAATTTTTCCATCAACTTCCTCATCCTGGTGTCCCCACAGTGTCATCCTGCTGCCACCCCCAATACTGTGCCCGTTGTGCTCCCCAATGCCCCAGGAACTATACTGCTAAAAAATGTAGTGACCCTGATAGATATAATTGGGGTAATTTATCAAACTGGTGTAAAGTAGAACTGGATTTCCAAAAGAGCTGTGAAATATGAAAGGTGGAATCTGATTGGCTGCTATGGGCAACTAAGCAGTTCTGCTTTACACCAGTTTGATAAATTACCCCAAATGTTCCTATAGTGTCCACAGCAGCTATAATGTCCCCTAGAGACCCCAGTAATAATAACACCCTATATTGTGCTCCAGGTAATAATCCCTGTATAGTATCCCCAGAAATAATAGAATTGCCCCTACAGTGCCTCCCCAATAGCAACACCCCCATATAGTAATTTCCACCACACTGCCCCCACATAGTAATCCCCCCATAGTAATTTGCCCCCACACAGTAATTTCCCCCAAACTGCCCCCATATAGTAGCTTGCCCCCACACAGTAATTTGCCCCACACTGCCCCCACATAGCAATTTCCCCACACTGTTCCCACACACAATAGTTTTCCCCACACTGCCCCCCCATAGTAATTTGCCCCCACACAGTAATTTCACGAAAACTGCACCCATATAGTAGTTTGCCCCCACACAGTAATTTGCCCCACACTGCCCCCATATAGTAATTTAGGAATGCCCCAATTTCCCCACACTGTTCCCACACACAATAGTTTTCCCCACACTGCCCCCCCCATAGTAATTTGCCCCCACACAGTAATTTCACACAAACTGCACCCATATAGTAGTTTGCCCCCACACAGTAATTTGCCCCACACTGCCCCCATATAGTAATTTGCCCCACACTGCCCCCACATAGTAATTTCCACCACACTGCCCCCACATAGTAATTTCCCCCCACATAGTAATTTCCCCACACTGTTCCCCCACACAATAGTTTTCCCCACACTGCCCCCACATAGTAATTTCCCCCCACATAGTAATTTCCCCACACTGTTCCCCCACACAATAGTTTTCCCCACACTGCCCCCACATAGTAATTTCCCCACACTGCCCCCACATAGTAATTTCCCCACACAGTCCCCACATGGCAATTTCCCCCACACAATAGTTTCTCCCACACTGCCCCCACATAGTAGTTTGCCTCCGCATAGCAATTTCCCCACTGTCCTCACATAGAAATTACCCCCACACAATAGTTTCCCCCACACTGCCCCATATAGAAATTTGCCCCCACATAGTAGTCCCTCCCATAATAATTTGCCCCCACATAGCAATTTGCCCCCACATAGTAGTCCCTCTCATAATAATTTGCCCCACATAGCAATTTGCCCCCACACTGCCCCATCTAGTAATTTGCCCCCACATAGTAGTCCCTCTCATAATAATTTGCCCCCACATAGCAATTTGCCCCCAAATAGTGTAGTCCCTCATAATAATTTGCCCCCACACTGCCCCCACATAGCAATTTGCCCCCACATAGTGTAGTCCCTCACATAATAATTTGCCCCCACATAGCAATGTGCCCCCACATAGTGTAGTCCCTCTCATAATAATTTGCCCCCACACTGCCCCATCTAGTAATTTGCCCCCAAATAGTGTAGTCCCTCTCATAATAATTTGCCCCCACATAGTGTAGTCCCTCTCATAATAATTTGCCCCATACAGCAATTTGCCCCCACATAGTGTAGTCCCTCTCATAATAATTTGCCCCCACACTGCCCCATCTAGTAATTTGCCCCCAAATAGTGTAGTCCCTCTCATAATAATTTGCCCCCACATAGTGTAGTCCCTCTCATAATAATTTGCCCCATACAGCAATTTGCCCCCACATAGTGTAGTCTCTCTCATAATAATTTGCCCCATACAGCAATTTGCCCCCACATAGTGTAGTCCCTCTCATAATAATTTGCCCCCATACAGCAATTTGCCCCCACATAGTGTAGTCCCTCTCATAATAATTTGCCCCATACAGCAATGTGCCCCCACATAGTGTAGTCCCTCTCATAATAATTTGCCCCCACACTGCCCCATCTAGTAATTTGCCCCCAAATAGTGTAGTCCCTCTCATAATAATTTGCCCCCACATAGTGTAGTCCCTCTCATAATAATTTGCCCCATACAGCAATTTGCCCCCACATAGTGTAGTCTCTCTCATAATAATTTGCCCCATACAGCAATTTGCCCCCACATAGTGTAGTCCCTCTCATAATAATTTGCCCCCATACAGCAATTTGCCCCCACATAGTGTAGTCCCTCTCATAATAATTTGCCCCCACCACTGCCCCCCCCCCCCAGAGTAGGCACATGAAATAAAAAAATAAAAAATGAACAAAAAATGAAAAGATAAATACTCACCTATGTCCAGGGCCAGGCGCTTGCTCGCAGAGGAAGGCGGGATGAGTCAGGCGCGTCACAGTGCTGCGTCCCGGCACAGGCGCGCGCTCCCGTGCCCCGCCGCAGTATGTGGGCGTTCGGGTCAGCGCTGGGCCCCCCAGCGGCGCTGGGCCCGGGGCTGCCGACCCGAACGTCCCTATTATAATCCGCCACTGCTGCCAGAACATGTTGGGTGTAGTAGTTTCAGCCCAACTGGGCAGTCAGAGGTTGCCGGCTACAGAAATATAGGAGAGCTAGTTATAAAGCCAGCCCCTGCCAGCCCCCAGCAGACCCTACTCTGAGTCTATTCTGAGCAATTATGAAGACCTTTTTTTATTTTATTTTTCTTTACAAATCTAATCTTATCTTCATTTCGGACCGGCACCTGCATCTTCGCGAGCTTCCGGCGCCTTCTCCCTGCTGCGTCTCGGCGTCGTTGTGCGTCTGCGCAGCCTTGGGAAGCGTCATGTCCGGTGCGGCCGCCCAATAGGAAATGACGAGGCACGCCGCACCGCCGCACCCACGGGAGAATCAGGGGGAGGAGAATCAGGGGGAGGAGACTGAAGGAGGGTAGGGCTGGCACATAGCACATAACACTGGGAGGCGGGCCCCGGGTCGGCCGCCTGGTTTATACAGGCAGGCACAGCACTACTGCAGGGCGGGGCCAGGGGTCCACAGGCGGCCTTTTGTTGTCTTGGTCTTTTGTTGTCCGCTGTTGTCGCCTACCTGGGATTATATGTTTTGTCTGTATTGTCTGTCCTCTCCTTGGTGTTTTCCTTTAGTGTTGGTGGTGCGGACTAGTGTTCCCACCGCCCTATTCACTATGTAGGGCTCATCTCAGGGAAAGCCAAGGTTTAGGCACGTGATCGGCGTACGGGTGAGGAACCCCTCTAGGGACGTCAGGGCAGTCAGGTGCCAGCCTCAAGGTGAGTTAGAGGTCACCACCTTTCCCTCTCCCTTGGACAGGGCCTTCCCATTTCCTTTGCGTCACGTATGTGATCGGTACGCCGGTCATGACAGGAGGAGACGGAGGATGGAGTAGGAGGAGGAGAAGAAGAGGCAGGTCTGCATGCAATCCGTGGTGGTAACACCGAATCCACACGGGTGCCACAGGAAACATGCTTGACGGCCGTCAGAAGGTTCATCCAGTGGGCAGTAAAAGTTATGTACCTTTCCTGCCCGTGTTTGCTAGATCACGTGTCTGTGGTCAGATGTATCTTGGCACCGACACTATGTCCCTGAGATATATTCACTTGCCACTGAACGTGGCCATATAGCTCTGGGATGCCCTTCTGGGAGAAATATTTCCTTCCGGGGACTTTCCATTGCGGCGTGCCAATGGCCACAAATTTTCTGAAGGCCTCCAAATCCACCAGTTTATATGGCAGTAGTTGGCAGGCCAGCAGTTCCGACAAGCCAGCAGTCAGGCGTTGGGCAAGACGGTTATCCGGCATCATCAACTTTTTACGCTCAAACATTTGTGCCATGGAAGCCTGCCTTCTGCCAGATGAACGTGACGATGGCACGGTGGAAGGTGGAGTGGAGAACAAATGGGAGGAGAGAGGAGAAGGAGAAGAGGGAGGACATGGAGTGCCGGGAGTGTGGCTTTGTGGGTTCTGATGGCGTTGCTCCCACTGGGCTCGGTGATGGGAGGCCAGGTGCCTTCTTAAGGCGGTCGTCCCTAGGTGAGTGTTGGGCTTACCACGACTTATGCAATGACAGCACAAGCTGCAGATGGCAACACTATTGTCAGCAGCTGAGACGTTAAAAAAGCCCACACTGCGGAGCCATGTGCCAGCATCCTGGGAGCGCAAGATGTGACCTTGCATGGTGGATGACTCGCTTCAGATACATTTGCAGTCTGCATTTTGCCTCCGGTGCACTGCGAGTTCTGCCTGCTTCTCCTCCCTATCTGCTGCTCCGTCTCTCCCTCTGAACTCCCCCCTCTTCCTCTTTTGTGGGCACCCACGTGACGTCCATCGACACGTCATTGTCACCTTCACCACCACTGACATTAGAGATCTTGGAATAGGCAGCAACAGCGGGGACCACCCTTCTTGGGCTGATGTGGGAACTGTCGTCAAACCGCTGGGTGGTGGCCGTTGCTACCTCCTCTTCCTCATCCGATGCCAAGAATGGCTGCGCATCGGTAAGGTCTGGGAATGAATGGGAAAATAATTTGTCTGACTCAAGTGGAGGGGCTATGGCGGTGGTGGTGGTGTCTTTGGGGGTGCACACAGCATAGGGCGAGGAGGGTACAGATACAGAGGATGAGGAGGGTGCAGAAGCGGAAGGCTGAGTGAGCCACTCAACCAACTATGGTGCGTCCTTTGACGTATTCGCACGCACCTTCTCCAACTTCCCACTTAGGCTCTGGCCTGGTGCACCTGTCCAACCACTACCACCCCTGCAGAACGACCTGCCTCTTCCTCTGCCTGTCATTTTCAAAATGTCCCTGTGCCAAAGTCCCTAGAGAAGAGCAGTATTTGTGGAAGCAGGTATATCGCAGGCCCTTAATCAGTATTTGGTGGAAGCAGGTATATCAATCCCTTTGATCAGTATTTTGTGGAATCAGGTGTGTCGCAGGCCTCAATCAATATTTGGTGGAAGCAGGTATATCAATCTCCTTAATCAATAGTTGGTGAAAGCAGGTATATCAGTCCCCTTAATCAGTATTTTGTGGAAGCAGGTATAGCAAACCCCTTAATCAGTATTTTGTGGAAGCAGGTATATCAATCCCCTTAATCAGTATTTTGTGAAAGCAGGTATATAGAACCCCTTAATCAATATTTGGTGGAAGCAGGTATATCACACTCTTTAATCTGTATTTTGTGGAAGCAGGTATATAGAACCCCTTAATCAATATTTTGTGGAAAAAGGGATATAGAACCCCTTAATCAATATGTTGTGGAAGCAGGTATATCGCACCCCTCAATCTGTATTTTGTGGAAGCAGGAATATAAAACCCCTTAATCAGTATTTTGTGGAAGCAGGTATATCGCACCCCTCAATCAGTATTTTGTGGAAACAGGTATATAGAACCCCTTAATCAATATTTTATGGAATAAGGTATATAAAACCCTTTATCAATATTTGGTGGAAGCAGGTATATCAAACCCCCTTAATCAGTATTTTGTGGAAGCAGGTGTATTGTAGGCCTCAATCAGTATTTGGTGGAAGCAGGTATATCAATCCCTTTGATCAGTATTTTGTGGAATCAGGTGTGTCACAGGCCTCAATCAATAGTTGGTGAAAGCAGGTATATCAGTCCCCTTAATCAGTATTTTGTGGAAGCAGGTATAGCAAACCCCTTAATCAGTATTTTGTGGAAGCAGGTATATCAATCCCCTTAATCAGTATTTTGTGAAAGCAGGTATATAGAACCCCTTAATCAATATTTGGTGGAAGCAGGTATATCGCACTCTTCAATCTGTATTTTGTGGAAGCAGGTATATAGAACCCCTTAATCAATATTTTGTGGAAACAGGTATATAGAACCCCTTAATCAATATGTTGTGGAAGCAGGTATATCGCACCCCTCAATCTGTATTTTGTGGAAGCAGGAATATAAAACCCCTTAATCAGTATTTTGTGGAAGCAGGTATATCGCACCCCTCAATCAGTATTTTGTGGAAACAGGTATATAGAACCCCTTAATCAATATTTTATGGAAGAAGGTATATAAAACCCTTAATCAATATTTGGTGGAAGCAGGTATATCAAACCCCCTTAATCAGTATTTTATGGAAGCAGGTGTATTGTAGGCCTCAATCAATATTTGGTGAAAGCAGGTATATCAATCCCCTTAATCGGTATTTTGTGGAAGCAGGTATATCAATCCCCTTAATCAGTATTTTGTGGAAGCAGGTATATCGCACCCCTCAATCAGTATTTTGTGGAAGCAGGTATATTGGACCCCTTAATCAATATTTTGTGGAAGCAGGTAAATTGCACCCCTCAATCAGTATTATGTGGAAGCAGGTATATAAAAAACTCTTAATCAGGATTTTGTGGAAGCAGGTATATCGCAACCCTCAATCTGTATTTTGTGGAAGCAGGTATATAGAACCCCTTGATCAATATTTTGTGGAAGCAGGTATATCAAACCCTATAATCAGTATTTTGTGGAAGCAGGTGAGCAGGTGTATCACAGACCCCAATCAATATTTGGTGGAAGCAGGTATATCAGTCCCCTTAATCAGTATTTTTCGGAAGCAGGTATATAAATCCCCTTAATCAGTATTTTGTGGAAGCAGGTATATCGCACCCCTCAATCAGTATTTTGTGGAAGCGGGTATATAGAACACCATAATTATTATTTCGCAGAAGCAGGTATATAGAACCCCTTAATCAATATTTTGTGGAAGCAGGTATATCGCACCCCTCAATCTGTATTTTGTGGAAGCAGGTATATCAAACCCCTTAATCAGTATTTTGTGGAAGCAAGTATATTGCACCCCTCAATCAGTATTTTGTGGAAGCAGGTATATAGAACCCCTTAGTCAATATTTTGTGGAAGCAGGTATATCGCACCCCTCAATCAGTATTTTGTGGAAGCAGGTATATAAAACCCCATAATCAGTATTTTGTAAAAGCAGGTATATCTGTATTTTGTGGAAGCAGGTATATAGAACCCCTTAATCAATATTTGGTGGAAGAAGGTATATCGCACCCCTCAATCAGTATTTTTTGGAAGCAGGTATATCGCAGGCCTTAATCAATATTTGGTGGAAGCAGGTATATCGCATCCCCTAATCATATTTTGTGGAAGCAGGTATATCAAACCCCTCAATCAATATTTTGTAGAAGCAGGTATATTACACCCCTCAATAAATTTTTTGGGGGGCAACGGGTATATCACACCCATTGCAAATAGTTGTTTCAATAGCGCTTGTCCCTCTATATACCTGCGGAATTGCAGCAGAACCGCATATAACTGCTGCACAATACAAATGCACTATATACTTTCTATGTTAGAAAGTATATTATAGGTATATCACACTCTCAATCAGTTTTTTGGGGGGCAACAGGTATATCACACCAGTTGCAATTAGTTATTCTAATAGCGTTTGTCCCTGTATATAGCTGCGGTATCACAGCAGAACCGCACACAACTGTTGCACAATACAAATGCACTGTAATATACTTTCTATGTTAGAAAGTATATTATAAGTATATCACACCTTTCAGTATATCACACCTATCGATAGCACACCTATACCAGTCCTTAAAAGGATTTTTGTGGCCCTATTAGCTAGCGTTTGGTGGCCCTAACAGTCTGTCCCTGTTTCACAAAGCAACCTCCCCCTACACTGGCAAAACACAGAAAGTAAAATGGCTGCCAGATCGTGTTCTGTCATAGGGTTGGGGGGTGTCCATGTGCTGAAACGTCTCAATTGGCTGTCCTGTCCCAACTGATGGATATGTCATGGTCAAAGTTCGGCGCCATGCAAAAGAATATAGAGCATGCGAACATCGCCATATGTTCGCATGTTCGGCGAATCGCGAACAAGCAAAGTTCCACGCAAAACGACTGCCTGGCGAACTGCAAGGCCATCTCTATTGACCAGCAGATGGCAGCATAACCTGTCTTTCTTCCCACAGACACATATACAGTATAGTGCAACATATCATAGTGTGATACAACAGCATTAGTGCATTTCCTAGTGTCCCGAGTGTGTGGCTCATCTACAATGTCCATTACATACTGCAAAAACTATTTTACTCCCAAGTAGTGGCGAAATACAGTCACAGGCTCCCTGTGACATTTTCTACCAATATACAGCTTACAGCTATATTCAGGGCCTGTGTGTTTAATGTGTGTTAATACAGTATCTACTTTTCTGATACCCCAGCTTGCATTTCCTCGGTGGTGTAAAACCCACACAGCACACATTTAACATATCATGTTACATGTAAAGCATGTCATATCTATATGAATGCAAATACATGGTACACTTAAATATATATATATACTGTGCAACATGTACAGTATATAGCAAGCACTTGCTAAGTTATAATAACAGTCACATAATAGTCCAACAGTTCAACTAAGTGGAGTGGTCACTGCAACATCAATGGTGACCATAGCCCTGGGTCAACACCCAAGGATACAAGTTTCTTTGTAAGAAGGGGCGCACTTCATTTTAACATTGTATAATCAGCACCGGGGTAAATAAATGTTGCAGATGTGGGAAACATATTCTTTACTAAAACCCACACAACCTCTTTAATGTTACTCAGTAGTATTACGTTCAGCACTGTGTAAACTTTACTATACATTATAAACTCATTGACAAAAAAAAATGAGGCACCACGAAGGAGTTGTTAGAATGAAATGTGATGATAATATATGTAAGTGATCACAATATTAGAGCAAAAGGATACATGGAAACCTGTACAACTGAAAGGAGGCTCTAGGACCCTGTTGTACCTTCTCTAGCCTGGATACAGGATGAGATATAGTAGGACATGGAGGCATGCAGGTTCTGTATGGTTTCCTGCAGCACATTTTTCACATTGGGCCTGTGGATCCTGCACACTCGGAGGTTGCTAAAACTGGTTTCCGAACTGGACCCATAAATATTTGGTTGGTGATGTACAGGTTATCTGGTGACCGGGCAGCCAAGGAAGGGATACAATCTGTAAGAGACATTCCTAGGAAGCCCTTGCTATGTGTGGGGGAGCGTTTTCCTGCTGAGAAATGCCAGTTGGAAGCCCTGCCATGAGAGGAACACATATGGCAGCAGGATGTCCTGCACATATCGCTGAAGTGTCCCTCATATCACTTCTAGGGGTGACCGAATGTCGTATGCGGTGGCTCCCCAGATCATCAGATTAGTGGTTGGGTCAATGCGTCGCTCCACAGTAAAGTCAGGATTAAACGCTCACCATGAGGCTTCTACAGTATACTGTCGTTGGATCCCAAACAGAACCTTGATTCATCACTAAAGACGATACAGTTCCAGTCTGTAGTAGTCCAGGTTTCTCATTCACGACTCCACTGCAAACAAGATGAAGGTGGCTGTCTGTCATGGGCAAGACACATAATGGGTGCCATGACACCAAGTTTCCTTTCGCTAAGCTCCTGGAAATGGTCCGGGCAATGGTGGGTGTATAATGAAGGTGCCACCTGTGTCTCGATGGTGGAAAACTAAACTGTGGGAGATGCTCAGGCTTGATGAGGGATCAAATCATCCTCGCTCCGTCTGGAGCCTGCTCCTAACAGCTAGGTGACAACAGCCTAGATGGTGGGTAATTCATTGAAATGACCATTCTGCTTCTCCCAGTCCAATGATGCGACTGTGAACTGGGCAAAGTGTCTTTGAGTGCATCATAGAGGCATGTCCAGCAGATCTCTCACCAAGAGGTACACTACCCAAATGAAGCCTCTGAGAGCCTTCCTATAGGGCAGCAAAGGAAGCACTTTACTCCCTCTTGTGGCAATACCCAGCGTCTAATCAGACCACACCTGTAATCGTTTCCAAATCCGCCTGAGACATAACTGCACGCCGAGTTTTGCAGAAATCCAATATTTCTATCTGGGTGTGTTATTTATTTTATTTTTTTGCCAATGAGCGTATTAGGATGAGCTGTAGTGCCGTCTCAGCTCTGCTACATCTATTACCATTTTACTTTCATGAAAATATTAAATAATGTTAATAATCTAATAAGTATTTCCATCACATACGTTGATTTGCATTATTACCACTAAACTGTGTAGATTATGCAGCGACATGAAGCTGAAATGTGACATAATGGCCACTGTATAACATGAAGCAGGGCCGCTGATTCTCATCTTTTACACTGTGGCTACAAGACAAAGCAGGCGGGTGGTGAGGAAAGAGTCCACCACAATAATTTACTAGACAATGCGGCTTACAGACATACTGGAACCATACATATAACATACTTCATAACATACTTCAAATGAGAAATGTCTACTTGGGTGTGGTGGGGGGGATAAACATGGATTCTCTGCATACACTAGCATCACACTTATTTATGTAAGGCCAACATATTCCGCAGTGCTGTGCAGAGAAAGTCCTTAAGGGTGCGTTCTAACGTTTGTTTTGTTTTTGTGGCATTTTTGAAGCCAAACCCAGAGGTAGGTTGGAAGGGAATAAAAAAAAGAATGCGAAGAAAGGACTTATATTTCTCCTCCCTCTTGGATCCACTTCTGCCTTTGTCTAAAATAATAAATAAATTAAAAAAAATGCATAAAAAAACAATGTGTGAACCTACCCTAGTGCCCTCATTATCATTGTCCTCCCTGGGGATCTGAATTTAATCTGAAGCACAGACACATCTTAGGGTCAGCTATAAGGTTGACTTAGAAGTGGGGGTGGAAACAGAAGTGCCTGCAAACAAGAAAAACACTGGCAGAAGGTGCAGACCCAACATATATATATTAA
Source organism: Bufo gargarizans (assembly GCF_014858855.1). Classification (NCBI taxonomy): domain Eukaryota; kingdom Metazoa; phylum Chordata; class Amphibia; order Anura; family Bufonidae; genus Bufo; species Bufo gargarizans. The sequence continues at coordinate 325,729,007 of NC_058085.1, read as the reverse complement.
TGGGCAGAGTGTCTGTGTGTATATGTGTAATATATATATATATATATATATATATATATATATAGTAGTATAGTACTATATATATATATATATATATATATATATTAATGGACAGCGTGTGTGTGTGTATGTGTATATATATATTAGTATAGTACTAGTATAGAAGTATAATATATATATATTTTTTTTTTATGGGCAGTGTGTATGTGTGTATATATTAGTATAGTACTAGTATAGAAGTATAATATATATATATATATATATATATATATATATATGGGCAGTGTGTATGTGTGTGTGTGTATATATATATATATATATATGGGCAGTGTGTATGTGTGTGTGTGTATATATATATATATATATATATATATATATATGGGCAGTGTGTATGTGTGTGTGTGTATATATATATATATTTATATGTTACAGTATTTTCTTGTTAGTTTTTATCTATCAATAATTTTATTATTTACTAACTGGTCACCACTGTATATATTTTTCTTCTCTGCATTACACATACAGATGTAGCAGAGCTAAATTTGTCATGTCAATGGTTTACATAACTGAACAGTATGTTAGCATTACCTTAAGGCAAGCCCCTACAAAAAGCTGAAAGGAAAACTCGGCTCTGCTACATCTGCAGCTCAGCACTGACTGCACTATGTGCCTGCTCTACCTCTGGCATTACAGAGAAACCAGAGACAAATCTGCCAGAGCCAGAAAGAAAGATTAATATTGGTGTGTAATCTTCTCTGTAGATGAGGGCATCCCCGACCTCCCATCTGGATGGAAACCATCAGAATTTCTGGGAATAATTCTAAGATTATGTATAGAGCAGTGCTTATGTAACCATGTGAATCCGACTTGTGCTCTGTCCTCACTGGAGGAGACTGATCATGGACTTAGCATTTAGGATTTTTCAGTCTTTGCAGAAGTGTGGGGGCAGGGGGTTGGTGGGGGAGCCCCTGTACCAGGCAAGAGGGGAGACTGGGGAATTCAGCAGATCGCTGACATCAGCACTGCGGCAAAATGGACAGTTCCATCTGTGCAGCTGGAAAGAAACCCCCTCATCCCTCCTTCAGTCACCTCCTGTGGAATATCTACTGCTGCAGCCCAGCAGATAATTCATCCCCTCCAGGGAAGAGGGGGTTAAATCGCATGGTGTGGCCACCACTGTGAATGCTTCTCCCCTAGCTATTGATCTTGCCTCACAGTATAAAAGCCACAGCTCAGGTGTCCCTCCCTCATCCTCTCTCCAAGATGAGTTTTGGTTCAGATCACTACCTTTCCTCCTCCTATAGGAAGATCTTTGGAGACCCTCCTAGGTCAACCAGTCGCCTAGGCGCCAGCTCTTCATCCAGGACAACCATTTCTGGTGGTTTCAGGTCCCATTCCTTGTCCCGCAGCAATGTCCCTCTGCAATCTTCTTACAGGAGATCTGCCCGAGCTGGTGGCTATGTGTCTGGAGAAAACTTAGACCTGACTCAAAGTTCAGCCACGAACAATGAGTTTAAAATCATCCGTACCAATGAAAAGGAGCAACTTCAAGGTCTCAATGATCGGTTTGCCATGTTCATTGAGAAGGTGCACAACCTGGAGCAACAGAACAAGGTGCTGGAAACCGAGCTGATAGCCCTAAGGGAAAGGCAGGCTGAACCTTCAAGGCTTGGAGAGCTCTACCAGCAAGAGTTTAAAGATCTCAGGTCTCAGATTGAGGAGCTCAACAATGAGAAGGCTCAACTCATCCTGGAGAGGGACAGCCTTGAAGATGATCTTCAGAAACTCAAGGCTAGGTATGAAGATGAGATCAGGATGAGAGAGGAGACAGAGTATGCTTTGAAAGCACATAAGAAAGATGTAGATGATGCCACCTTGGCACGTCTGGATCTGGAAAAGAAGGTGGAATCTCTTCTGGATGAGATCTCCTTTATGAGGAAAGTCCATGAAGAAGAAGTCACAGAGCTGTTGGCCATGATTCAAGCCTCTCAGGTCTCAGTAGAGATGGAGATGGCTAAGCCTGACCTGACTTCAGCTTTGAAGGATATCCGTTCTCAGTATGAGTCTCTGGCAGCCAAGAACCTGCATTCTGCTGATGAGTGGTACAAGTCCAAATTTGCCAACCTCAGTGAGCAGGCAACTCGCAGCTCAGAAGTCCTCAGAGCCAACAGGGAGGAGATGAACGATTACAGAAGACAGCTCCAGTCCAAGACCATCGAGACCGAGAGCCTTCGTGGTACCAATGAGTCTTTGGAAAGGCAGATCCAGGAGATGGAAGACAGGCACATTGCAGAGACGACTGGTATGCAGGTAATGACACCTCAGGAGTCCTGACACTACAGGGGTTCTTGTTATTTCACTTTAGAAACACAGTGTTACATACAAGGGTCTGTGGTAGAGCAGATACTCAAGTGTGAAGTGGAGCTGACTCCTGTCCATGGTGCTGAACCACTCATAGTGTCCTAGGTTCCCATACTGATCTAGTGGCAATTATGTGACTATACCTAGTGGGTATTGTGTTGGTTTTGTTACTATTATTATGTATAACAGAGAACCTTTTTTATTTGAGCTCTTTGCTTTGTATTTCTACACTACCCTAAGTATGGGACCTGATCTATTTAGCTGGAACAGGTTAAATGTGCAATCATGGAGAATGGCTGGGATATATTATAGATGAGGAGCCTTATGTAACACATTCGTGCAGACATTAGCTGCTTTGTGGTGCACTGGAAAGTAAAAAAAAAATCATCTCAAGGAAGGCAGGGTGGGGGAGGAGGGGTAGGGAGTGGCAGCAGGGTCTAACAAAGGCTCTTCTGGGACTGTCAGGAGAACAAGCACTACAAGGTGCAAGCCAGAAAGAGGAGGCTGGCATATTGCTTTCTTCTTCTTATTATTATTATTATTTATATTAAAAGTTGCTAAGATCTCTCAAGTTTGTTATACTTAGAGCAGCAGTACACTGATAAAATCTTTTTTGCCCATGTCTCAATGCATTTAGCTGAAAAATTATCACTATTTACCTATGTAGCTATTTATCTATCTCATATCAGTTATCTATTTATCTGCAATCTATCTAGCTATCTAATATATAAAATATATATTTATCTGTAAACTATCAATTATCTATTTATCTGCAAGCTATCTAGCTTCCAATACTTTATTTATTCGTCTGTCTTCTATCATCCAACTCTTTTATCTGCTGCTTAATTATCTATCTATCTATCTATCTATCTATCTATCTATCTATCTATTATCTATCGATCTATGTGTCTTTATATTTATCTATCATCTATCTATGTATCTATTTATCTATCTATCTATTTATCTATGTATCTATTTATCTACTATCTATCTATCTATTTATCTATCTATCTATGTATCTATTTATCTATCTATCTATTTATCTATGTATCTATTTATCTGCAAGCTATCTATCTTCCAATGCTTTATTTATGTCTGTCTTCTATCATTCAACTCTTTTATCTGCTGCTTAATTACCTTTCTATCTATCTATCTATCTATCTATTATCTATATATATATATTTATCTATCATCTATCTATGTATCTATCTATGTATCTATCATCTATCTATGTATCTTTATATTTATCTATCATCTATCTATGTATCTATCTATCTATCTATGTATCTTTATATTTATCTATCATCTATCTATGTATCTATTTATCTACCATCTATCTACCATCTATCTATTTATCTATCATCTATCTATGTATCTATCTATGTATCTATCATCTATCTATGTATCTTTATATTTATCTATCATCTATCTATGTATCTATCTATCTATCTATCTATGTATCTTTATATTTATCTATCATCTATCTATGTATCTATTTATCTACCATCTATCTACCATCTATCTATTTATCTATCATCTATCTATGTATCTATCTATCTTTCTATTGATCCATCTCTTTGTGTAAAAACCGCCCCGTCGGCAGCTTAGTTCTATGCTCTGGTTCTATGTAAACAAACTACAAATAGTTGATCAAATACCTTGTATGTTCACATTTATATATTATAAAAAGGTTCACATTACTTAAAAATCTCATTTGCATAGCTAAAATATTGTCTAGTATTTTTTTCTCAAGATGTTTGAGATTTAAGATCAAATTGAAACCAGTAAATATTAGATCCACCCAACATAACTTTCGCCGCCATGTTTAGAAGGGAGTGGCACTTTGTTTTTGTTCCATCAGCTTCTTTTTATGTAAACCAGGCGAGCGCGTACAATCTAGAAATATGAATCGCCTGTACAGAGGTGACCTGGTACTTATTATACATGGCTTACAGACGTGGGACTGGAGAGATGGTACGAGCCTTGGTGTGAGCAGCATTATCCCAACCACCAAACCTTTGCGGGTTCTGCAGGCTTCATTTCCCAGGCAATTCATTTTAGCATCTCTCTGTTTCATATTTTACGCTGGTAGATTGCAATCATAGGAAATAGGAACCTGTATGTAATTGTTGGCTCATATAAATCAGTGGAAACCAAAGGGTCTGGGCTAGGGATGAGCAATTCCATTCTAAATAATCAATTTGTCTCATTAGCAACAGTTCTTCACCTGTGAGGGGCTGTCCCCACCTGTGAAGAAGCGCCCTCCTCGTGTTGATTGACAAGGCTAGACATCTCACCTTGCCCTGACAATCTCCCGCCTGCGCCACTGCTCACAGTAGCTGTGCAAGCACAGAGGCTCTGTTTCTGCAACTGGAGCAGCATCTGCGCATGCGCCACTGCACTTCTGGGTAGCAGTGCATGAACAGTTGCTGCTCCCAAAATGGAGGCAGAGCCTCTGAACTTGCGCTGCTTCTCTGAGCAGAAATGTCCGGGCCAGACAGCCGCTCACAGGTGAGAAAATCTTACTAATGAGACAAATAAATAAATTCTTCCATCTCCTGATTTTCTTTATAAAAATTGATATTTAACCTGATAAGGATTGTTTTTTACAGTTACATCACATCCTATATCAAGCAAGTTAAGATGTTAAAGGGGTTGCGTGAGATTAGGAAAGTATATCAACAATATTCCAGAAACAGCGCCACTTTTGCTCATTGGACATGTGCGGTATTGCAGCTGAGCTTATTTACTTGAGGACTGAGGTGCAATACCAGACAGATGAAATAACACAGAGTGGCGCTGTTTCTGGGACGCTCAAATATTTGTGTCATCAACTATAGTTACTGCTACTTACTGTGTAATATATAGAGGCTGGTTCTCATGTAATGAAAATGTACTGGTATTAACCCCAGGTTGCCCTTTGAATCCCCCAGAACATACATGGGTTCGGGTAGTTGAGATATGGGTATTGGATGAGGTCCACACATGTTAATCAGTACCTATAGGGGAAGAGTCCCTGCTATTTATTTTCCTCGGATCTCGCTCCTTGGCTACATCAGGGTATCTGCATGAGGGCACAGCTGTGATCTGTGAATCCAGCTTAGCTACAGTCTTAGGTGGTCTGAGACACACCCACTGCCCTACTGCTGCCTGAACCAATAATGACTCAGGGGGCGTGTCTCAGACTACCTCAGACCCCCTACAAGCAGCGTAGTGAAACTGTAGTCAAAGGTCGCAGTTTTGTACTAATGGAACTAAGCTAAAAGCAGACAAGGTGCACGATCAGTGTGAAGTAAAAAGCCTGTAGACCAGGGGCGCACAACCTGGGGCCCACGGGCCGCATGTGGCACACAGAGCCATGGTTTGCAGCCCCATCTCGCTGTGCTATCAGCTGTGTTTCTGACTACCAGCGGTGATTTAATTCGTACAGCGCTGAATTAAATCAGCAGGTCAGGTCCCCAGCTGTCAGTGACAGACGAGGACCCGAGGAGAAGACAGACGCGGTCCCCAGCTGGCGATCACGTGATCGCTGGGTGTCAGGGTCTTAGCAAAATCTGATACCTGTATACAATGCTCCCATAGGGGCCTGTTTTCCTTTGGATTTACCAGTTACAGTGAAAATAGAGCTAAATACATAAAAAAAAAGTGTTAGTGTCCCACAGAAGTATTTTTATGGCCTCTTGATGGACATACAATGCAATAAAAAAATAGGTATAAAAATTATAAACAAAATATAAATGAAAAATGAAAAAAAAAAAAGTGCAAAAATGAAAAAAAAAAAAAAAAAAAGGGTCAGTTTCCTCCAGAAGTTTTTTAACCACTTCAGCCCCGCTAGCTGAAACCCCCTTCATGACCAGAGCACTTTTTACACTTCAGCACTACACTCCTTTCACCGTTTATCGCTCGGTCATGCAACTTACCACCCAAATGAATTTTACCTCCTTTTCTTCTCACTAATAGAGCTTTCATTTGGTGGTATTTTATTGCTGCTGACATTTTTACTTTTTTTGTTATTAATCAAAATGTAACGATTTTTTTGCAAAAAAATGACATTTTTCACTTTCAGCTGTAAAATTTTGCAAAAAAAACGACATCCATATATAAATTTTTCGCCAAATTATTGTTCTACATGTCTTTGATGAAAAAAAAAATGTTTGGGCAAAAAAAAAAAATGGTTTGGGTAAAAGTTATAGCGTTTACAAACTATGGTACAAAAATGTGAATTTCCGCTTTTTGAAACAGCTCTGACTTTCTGAGCACCTGTCATGATTCCTGAGGTTCTACAATGCCCAAACAGTAGAAAAACCCCACAAATGACCCCATTTCGGAAAGTAGACACCCTAAGGTATTCGCTGATGGGCATAGTGAGTTCATAGAACTTTTTATTTTTGTCACAAGTTAGCGGAAAATGATGATGATTTTTATTTTATTTTTTTTTCTTACAAAGTCTCATATTCCACTAACTTGCGACAAAAAATAAAAAATTCTAGGAACTCGCCATGCCCCTCACAGAATACCTTGGGGTGTCTTCTTTCCAAAATGGGGTCACTTGTGGGGTAGTTATACTGCCCTGGCAATTTAGGGGCCCATATGTGTGAGAAGTACTTTGCAATCAAAATCTGTAAAAAATGACCGGTGAAATCCGAAAGGTGCACTTTGGAATATGTGCCCCTTTGCCCACCTTGGCATCAAAAAAGTGTCACACATCTGGTATCGCCGTACTCAGGAGAAGTTGGGGAATGTGTTTTGGGGTGTCATTTTACATATACCCATGCTGGGTGAGAGAAATATCTTGGCAAAAGACAACTTTTCCCATTTTTTTATACAAAGTTGGCATTTGACCAAGATATTTTTCTCACCAAGCATGGGTATATGTAAAATGACACCCCAAAACACATTCCCCAACTTCTCCTGAGTACGGTGATACCAGATGTGTCACACTTTTTTGCTGCCAAGGTGGGCAAAGGGGCACATATTCCAAAGTGCACCTTTCGGGTTTCGCCGTTCATTTTTTACACATTTTGATTGCAAGGTACTTCTCACACATTTGGGCCCCTAAATTGCCAGGGCAGTATAACTACGCCACAAGTGACCCCATTTTGGAAAGAAGACACCCCAAGGTATTCCGTGAGGGGCATGGCGAGTTCCTAGAATTTTTTATTTTTTGTCGCAAGTTAGTGGAATATGAGACTTTGTAAGGAAAAAAGGAAAAAAAAAGAAAAATCATCATTTTCCGCTAACTTGTGACAAAAAAATAAAAAATTCTAGGAACTCGCCGTGCCCCTCACGGAATACCTTGGGGTGTCTTCTTTCCAAAATGGGGTCACTTGTGGCGTAGTTATACTGCCCTGGCAATTTAGGGGCCCAAATGTGTGAGAAGTACCTTGCAATCAAAATGTGTAAAAAATGGCCTGCGAAATCCGAAAGGTGCACTTTGGAATATGTGCCCCTTTGCCCACCTAGGCTGCAAAAAAGTGTCACACATCTGGTATCGCCGTACTCAGGAGAAGTTGGGGAATGTGTTTTGGGGTGTCATTTTACATATACCCATGCTGGGTGAGAGAAATATCTTGGCAAAAGACAACTTTTCACATTTTTTTATACAAAGTTGGCATTTGACCAAGATATTTATCTCACCCAGTATGGGTATATGTAAAATGACACCCCAAAACACATTCCCCAACTTCTCCTGAGTACGGCGATACCAGATGTGTCACACTTTTTTGCAGCCTAGATGCGCAAAGGTGCCCAAATTCCTTTTAGGAGGGCATTTTTAGACATTTGGATCTCAGACTTCTTCTCACGCTTTAGGGCCCCTAAAAAGCCAGGGCAGTATAAATACCCCACATGTGACCCCACTTTGGAAAGAAGACACCCCAAGGTATTCAATGAGGGGCCTGGCGAGTTCCTAGAATTTTTATTTTTTTGCATAAGTTAGCGGAATATTGATTTTTTTTTGTTTTTTTTCTCACAAAGTCTCACTTTCCGCTAACTTAGGACAAAAATTTCAATCTTTCATGGACTCAATATGCCCCTCAGCGAATACCTTGGGGTGTCTTCTTTCCGAAATGGGGTCACATGTGGGGTATTTATACTGCCCTGGCTTTTTAGGGGCCCTAAAGCGTGAGAAGAAGTCTGGAATATAAATGTCTAAAAATGTTTACGCATTTGGATTCCGTGAGGGGTATGGCGAGTTCATGTGAGATTTTATTTTTTGACACAAGTTAGTGGAATATGAGACTTTGTAAGAAAAAACAAAAAAAATATATATATATTTCCGCTAACTTGAGCCAAAAAAAATGTCTGAATGGAGCCTTACAGGGGGGGTGATCAATGACAGGGGGGTGATCACCCATATAGACTCCCTGATCACCCCCCTGTCATTGATCACCCCCCTGGTAAGGCTCCATTCAGACGTCTGTATGATTTTTACGGATCCATGGATACATGGATCGGATCCGCAAAACACATTCGTACGTCTGAATGGAGCCTTACAGGGGGGTGATCAATGACAGGGGGTGATCAGGGAGTGTATATGGGTGATCACCCCCTGTCATTGATCACCCCCCTGGTAAGGCTCCATTCAGACGTCCGCATGATTTTTACGGATCCATGGATACATGGATCGGATCCGCAAAACACATGCGGACGTCTGAATGGAGCCTTACAGGGGGGTGATCAATGACAGGGGGTGATCAGGGAGTGTATATGGGTGATCACCCCCTGTCATTGATCACCCCCTGTAAGGCTCCATTCAGACGTCCGCATGATTTTTACGGATCCATGGATCGGATCCGCAAAACACATGCGGACGTCTGAATGGAGCCTTACAGGGGGGTGATCAATGACAGGGGGTGATCAGGGAGTGTATATGGGATGATCACTCCCCTGTAAGGCTCCATTCAGATGTCCGCATGTGTTTTGCGGATCCGATCCATGGATCCGTAAAAATCATGCGGACGTCTGAATGGAGCCTTACAGGGGGGTGATCAATGACAGGGGGTGATCAGGGAATCTATATGGGTGATCACCCGCCTGTCATTGATCACCCCCCTGTAAGGCTCCATTCAGACGTCCGCATGTGTTTTGCGGATCCGTTCCATGTATCCATGGATCCGTAAAAATCATACGGACGTCTGAATTGAGCCTTGCAGGGGGGTGATCAATGACAGGGGGGGTGATCAATGACAGGGGGTGATCAGAGAATCTATATGGGTGATCACCCGCCTGTCATTGATCACCCCCCTGTAAGGCTCCATTCAGACGTCCGTATGTGTTTTGCGGATCCGATCCATGTATCTGTGGATCCGTAAAAATCATACGGACGTCTGAACGGAGCCTGACAGGGGGGTGATCAATGACGGGGGGGGGGGGGTGATCAGGGAGTTTATATGGGGTGATCAGGGGTTTATAAGGGGTTAATAAGTGACGGGGGGGGGGGGGTGTAGTGTAGTGTTTGGTGCGACTTCACTGACCTACCTGTGTCCTCTGGTGGTCGATCCTAGCAAAAGGGACCACCAGAGGACCAGGTAGTAGGTATATTAGACGCTGTTATCAAAACAGCGTCTAATATACCTTTAGGGGTTAAAAAAAATCACATCTCCAGCCTGCCAGCGAGCGATCGCCGCTGGCAGGCTGGAGATCCACTCGCTTACCTTCTGTTCCTGTGAGCGCGCGTTCACAGGAAATCTCGGGTATCGCGAGATGACGCGCCGATGCGTCCAGGAGGAACAAATCAACCACCTCCCGGACGCATCGGCGCGTTAGGCGGTCGGGAGGTGGTTAATAACCTATTGGGGGACATATCTGGCAAAAATATATTTAAAAAAAAAAAAGTTAAAAAATGCGGACAAATAAAAGGCAAAAATAAAAACGCCCACGTCCATGTGACAGCAGGGGGAGTGCATCACATTACCATAGGGTGCATAGGGTAGACCGAGAAGCTGGTGTGGATATTAAATGAAAGCTAACAGATGGGAAATTGATGTGTCCTGCCCAAAATGACTCAAAAGGGGACCTCCAGGTACATTTACTATTCCCCAGCTTACGTTAAATTTTTATATAAAACCTGAGGGTCACATTAAATCTTAGCTGCAGTAGGTACTACGGCGCTAGTGCGTTTGACGAGGATAATAATTGCAGTCCACCCTTGTGCACTCAAAGTACTAAGTAAACATATACATGGAGAGAAGCATATCTGTGGACACAGTAGGTAACGGCTTCATTCAGTATGATGTCATGTTAAGTATTTAGAAACATGGGTGTACACAGCCACTAAATATATCCTGTATATAGATCATTGGTCTTCAACCTGTGGTTCTCCAGCTGCTGCAATACTACAACTCCCAGCATGCCCAATGTAGATAACCTACCTAGTTGGCTAAATCCAGGTAGTGACACAAGCCAGAGCTGGGAGGCTGACAAACCTTTGAAGGGATTGGTGATAAGTGTCTAATCGCTGGAGGTTTCCCCTCTAAGACCCCCACAGATCACAAGAACGAGGGTCCTGTGCACCTTCTTTGAATGGAGAGGCGTTTGAGCATGTGCATTGCTGCTCCATCCTAAAGTCTATACCAGTGATGGAGATAGCCATCCCCCAGAGATCAAATACGGAACAGGTGATAAGTGTTCACCTTGGGACAACCCCTTGATGAAGATCAGGATGTAGATTGTACAGTTCATTGAAGAGAAGGCCTGGCCGGACCCGATTCTAAACATTACATATGTCTTTTGAGCTTAATTGTGTAATTATGCAATCAGAATGTAATCACGTTTTAGCATTTTGTAGACCATATCAATCAATAATCCTTGTGGCATCCGTGACTAAAGGGGTTTTCCGGGAGTACAATACTGATGACCGCTCCTCAGGACAGGTCATCAATATGTGATCGGTGGGGGTCTGACTCTTGGAACCCTGAGAGCCAGTTTGGCTGTGGCCTCCTCACAGCATTCACTTGAAGAGGACTGAGCTACACATAGACCATGTGGCCAATGAATGTGATGTCACGGGCCTAGGAAAAGGCCACAGCATTCAACAAAGCACCATGACCTCTTCGAATGGCTCATTGGTGGGATTGCTGGGAGTCAGAATCCTCACTGATCTGATATTGATGACCTACCCTGAGGATAGGCTATCAATATTGCACTCCTGAAAAACCCTTTTAAAATGTAGGAAGGCTCCTTGAATAATTCCTTGGTCGGTTGATGGTAACTTTTAGAAATGTACTGGAAACCACACTGTAGTTAGCTTGCTAATAGGCTGGAATCACCATGTCCATTTCTGTCCCCTTCATTGCAGCATCGGCCCCTTGTGCTGACTAACCGGGCCCTGTGTAAAGATAACAATCCTTCCCCCAACATGGACGCTGATGGAGGAGACCATGACTGGACCTGTCCATCAGAGACACCCATAGAGCAACACTACGCATGGCTTGGGCAACTAGCGAATGCGCAGTGCCATGTACAATGTTACATAGTAGAGGCTGCTGATGGGTCTAGTTATGTTTCCTTATATCAGTGGCCATATTGGAGGAAGGATCACTATGTTTAGACAGGAGCCGACTGATGCTGCAATGAAGGGGACATCAAAGGAAAAGTTCTTCTTAGGACCTGTGGGTAAGCTGACTACAGTGCAGTTTCCAGCACATTTCTAAAAGTTACCATAAACTGGCCAACTCCTTATATATATTGTCTTTTACGTCATATGGATGTAAAAGAGGTGAACCTCCCATTCGGGACTCCCCTCTATTACCCAGAGTCTCTGTTTAGGACCGCTCTCCCTCCGGAGGACCTTACCAGTCTTTTGTCTTTACCTGTTATGGATATACTAGGGGAATATGGAGGATTGGTACATGATCAGAATATACAGTATTATCAGAAATGACACTGTGCATGTTATCACATTGCTGGAGCTTTGGCACGGCATGCTACATAATATAATCACTGTCTCTTATTGATTACAGGATACCATTAATCAGCTGGAAAATGAGCTGAGGAGCACAAAGGGCGAGATGGCTCGCCACCTGCATGAATATCAGGACCTGCTAAATGTCAAGATGGCACTGGACATAGAAATTGCAGCATATCGGTAATTTGTGCTTCTATTGGATTCTTTCAGTAGTGTTCATGAAACAGTTGTGTGTAAAATCTGCAGTATACATCAGTGAGGTCAAGTGTGAGATCGAAAGCAATAGCTCTGATGTCTTTCTATATTTGTATCAAATTATAAATATCTTTCAATGATATCAGAGTAAAATATTTTATCCTATATGCTATACTTAGTTTGTCTGGAGGCAGAACATATATGTAACAGTGATGCATGTAGCCCGGGCCTCCATTAGGGCAGTACTGCTGTCAGGGGCCCAGAGCAGCCTCCTGGGTAGCAATTTTGAGTACGGTATTTGACATCTGCAACTTCATTAATATTCACTTCAGAAGCTGTGTGAACTCTTAATATTCACTACAGTGCAGAAGCTGTGGGGCCTGATTAATATTCAATTCAGTGAATACTAATGAAGCTGTGTGGTCCTTCCACTCCACATGGGGAAGGAGCCCTGTCCTAGCACATTGACTTTTGCTAAAGAAATACATTTGCATGCCATTTGAACCTTAGACCTTCTATATGACAGGCAGGAGATTAACCACTACACTATAGACCGGCTCTATTGAATATACTGGATTGTCTGTGCTTAATAAGCTACTAAATTATTATTATTATTATTATTATTTTCTTTACATGCATAATATTATATAAATAGTATATTATCATAGTGAATGAAAAAAAAATTGCACCATTTTTAGTTATGCTGTTTACAGATCACCATAAATGTCTACGGGTTTTTATGATTACAGAGATAGCAATTACTATGCTTTGACTGAATGTAACTACTACTGTGAAAGAAAAGCTGGAGAGTTCTATTTTTTTCCATAACCTTTACAAAAAAAAAATTTCTGAGTTATCTGCTGGGAATTTAACCCCAGATCTTCTGTACAGCAAGCAGCAGATTTTGCCACTACTGAGTAGAAGAGCACTGTAGTAGGGACAGGATTTTCTGACTCTAAGAAGCTACTAATAGTATTATTGTTTTCTTTACAGGCATGATATAAAATAAACACTAATAGTGTTTAGTAGCTTTTCAGGCACAGAAAATCCTATCTGCACATCAAATCAGCTTTATAGAGTAGTGGTAAATCTGTAGCCTGCTATATGGAAGGTCTGGGGTTTAATTCTCAGTGGAGACAAGTAATAATAATAATATAACAATGTAATAATAATTCCTTTATTAAAAGTTATGGCAGAAAAAAAAAAGTTATGGCAGAAAAACGGAACATCTAATTCCAACTTTTTTTTATGATGTTTTTGATATTACCTTTTTCAGTTAATGTTAGTAAAAAAAAAAACAACATTACAATAAATTCGATTTTATTATTAAATATTGCAAAACGGTATTTGGTATTCCCGTAATCATAATAACCCGTACAATATCGTGAGCACATAATTTATGGTTATCGGTAAAAAGCGTACATAAAAATGGTGCAAATTTTTTCTTTAATTTAACCCATAATAAAAGTTGATTCATTAAAAATTTAAATCTTACTTATGTGTATGGCAAAATGGCCTAACACACATAAAGAAAAGAAAAAAGTTATGGCTGTAAATGTTAGAAGGGCCAGGGGGGCACATGATTTGCCTGCATGGGGTGCTGAAATTCTTGATGGCGGCCCTGGATGTGGCAAAAAGAACAATAACATGTATTTGCAGTAAAAATATATTTTCTGTACTGGCTACTGGTGTATTGTTCCCACTATTTATACTGTCTTGCTGCTTAATTGGACAGGACTGAAGCCCTTGTGTAAAAATGATAGCAGGCAGGTGCCTATAGGGAGCCCCATGAGAGCGAACCTGCTGAAGGGAAAATGTGCACCGAACAGTGTGTATTCCTGTCTAAATTATAGGCACAGATAGGGTAATTAGGTACTCAGTGGGGAAGATTTATCAAGACTAGTTCTATGCTCCATCACTCCCTCTAAGTCTGCCCCCTTTTCTTGCCACTTTTCGCACATTATGGCACAAATATGGTGTAAAAGCATTGGTAGATGTCCCCCACAGTGCTTTGAGAGTGCAAGGAGCACAGGCTGGTAGGGAAGAGGAAGGACAGCAGGTATTGTGAGAAGCGCACCACAATGTTCTGCATACATGACAAGGTGGGGCCTATATGAAGGACAGAGTCGAAGGCACCTGATAATGGGAGTCGTGTTTAAAAGCCGGTCTTTGATAGCACCTGCGTTGACACCTAATTTATGATACGGTGCATGCCTTGTCGTAAATGAGGCTTATCCTCTGGCAGTCCATGCACCTGGAGTGAAAACTACCCTAGTACTTGAGTTTCCAGGCGTAAATTTTCCCCCAGGGGCGAGGATGGCGTAAAAACGCCACATGCAACAAAATATTGTCACATAGGCATTAAAAAGTCACAAAAAGGGTTCTTTACGCCAAACTGACATTAGTAAATATCCCCCAATGTGTCTACAGACCCCTGAGATGTAAATCTGGTTCTATTTAAGATTGTTAAATTTTCTTATGTCGTTTTTTTTTCCAGGAAATTGTTGGAGGGTGAGGAGACCAGGTTTAGCACCAGTGGAATGAGCATTATGCCTCCAAACCCATCCCACAGTTATTCTTATCAGCCTCGATCCAATATTTCATCCTCTTCCAAAATAACATCAGCTTCATCCTCCACAAGGAAAGATGAAGCAGATGCAGGCAGCAAAACAGCCTCTAAAACACCTACCCACAGAGGAGGAACCTATGAAGAAATCATTGAAGAAACTGTTGTTTCAACCAAAAAAATAGAGAAGTCAGAACAGAATGACGGTTGAAACTACCCACTAGGAATTTATTAATTGATCCATTAAAAATTTTCACTTTGTCATTGATTCCTTCACTGTTAGTTCACAGCTAATGCTTGTATCATAAATGCTCACCAAGGTTTTCTTCATGTTGAACATCATAAGGAGCGAATTTTAGGTATGGATCTATATATAACCCATACGCTAGTCTAGAACCTCAAGTCCATCCCATGGTGTTATAGGACAGATTGACCTGTCATTGAAGGTACTAATCTATCCTGAAAGTAGGAGCAAAAGAAAACATTCCCAAACCTTTCCTGTAGAAATGTTTTACTTTGTTCCTGCCCCTTGGATTCGTTCTCAAATCTGGTGATGGTAAATGGAAGAACTAAGCCTAAATTCTTAAAGGGGGTTTTCAGGACCAAAAACAAATTTTTCAAATGTTCTCCCTTCATGCTAAATTGCACACAATACCCTCCAGATACATTTTCCTACTCCTCCAATTAACTCACTGCGGGGCTCTATTGACTGCATCAGCAACTTTCACTTAAGGCTCTTTACATCGCTTCAGTCCTGTATTCCCAGGGATCATTGTGCTGGTTTTCTATATTTCAATTATTTTATTAATATTTTTGAATAAGAAAAAAGTAAAGAAACCAATGCAATTACATCCCATACAATCAGATCTGGGTACATAAGGTTACACGTTCAATAATCATAACATCACTCTACCAAGGACTTTAGAAACCAGGTCGGGAATGACATCTGCAGGTGGTTATTTGCATATCTCACTCCTGGCCCAGTTTCTAAAATCTCTGTCTGTATGGTGGCCAGACCTGGCTTATATCTCCAGCTGCTATACAGCCTGAGATAGAGCAGGTTTAGCCAGGCCCCCTTGACATTTTGGGCCCCACAGCAACCACTATGGTTGCTAAAGCGGTAGTTCCATCCCTGCAAGGACTATAATCCTAATGGAAATAATAAAATACACATTCACTGCAACAATTTGATGTATAGAAGAACATATAAATAATAGAAGTGGGAATCCTCCCCAATCTCCCAGAGCCATGCTGAGTTTCTCTAAAAATAATTGCCCCTACTGTATGTGCTGGCTTTCTAGTAGAATAACAATTTCTGTAGTCTCAGTGGAGATCCAGATTGCGGGAATGGCACAGTTTTAGCAATGAAGGTACATTATGAAAATATTGATTAGAAGGTGTTCAGCATACGAATTGTAGATCATTGCAACCAAAAACCCCTTTGAAGGAGTTGCCCAGGATCTACTCTTTTTCCAGAGAGAGCACCACTCTTGAAACTACTTTAAAAAGAAAGAATTGTGAAACATCTCATAACACCAACTCTGCAAGTTAGATTATTCCTGGGTTCAAACTTTCAAAGAAACCCTAAGTTTCTTCTCTCACCATATAGCTGGGAACATGACCATGCTGATATGATGGATGCATGATGCAAGCTAAATATCATGAGTAGATTAGTCCATAGTGTATTGTCGTAGCCACTCATTACTAAAAAGCACATCACTCCTTGATCTACTGCATATATAGAATAGAATCTAAAAATGTATGTTAGTTCTTAGACATATGGATAACTAACCTAATGGAGATGTGGGGACCATCACAATCTAAAGCACAGTGGAATGACCAGATGACCACAGCCTACTTTTCCAATAACCAACCACTGGTTTATTCTAGCACACCTAGAACCTCTAGTACTGTAATACACAAATACTATAAGTCACAAATACTGGTAGCGTGGCACTAACACAAATATTGTCAGGCTAGATACAATGAGATTCCTTGGTATAGAAGCCGGTAATGATCTATAATATACACAAAAACACCATCTAACTGGAAGAGTCATGTAGAAGGGAAAAACCAAAGTAAAGGCTTGTGAAGAAAAATACTGTAACATTCTTCCAATGATTGTCTGGATGTATGTTGTATGTTTGCTGTGTGTCCACCGGCGCCATGGTCATGGCAATATTTCTTGGGCCTTTTTTTTACCTTTGTACTCGAAAATGTTAAAATCGAGGGTCCAACACTGAGGGGGAAGTGTCATTGTTATGCCTGCAGACAAGATCCGAAATAAAAGTCCATGATATAAAAACTGTGTCCTTCTTTACTTCGGTGAACTGATAGGGTAAATTGGTTTACCCCCATTGACAACAAGACACATTTGAAAGATCTAAAGTGTCAAGGCTAAAAAGGTTCTCCAGGATTTTTATATTGATGGCCTACCCTCATGATAGGTGATCAATATGAGATCGACGGGGGTCCGATTCCCAAAAACCCCACTGATCAGCTATTCGAAGAGGCCACAGCACTCTGTGAGCGATTAGGTCTCATCCTAGGCCATATGATGTCACGTTCATCGGTGACATGGCCTAAGCACAGCTCAGTCGCATTCAAGTGAATGGGTCTGAGCTGAAATACCAAGCAGAGTCGCTATCAAATCGGCAGCGCTGCGCTTGGTAAACTGATCAGCAGGGGTGTCAGGAGTCGGACCCCTCACGATCTTATATAGGCCATCAATATGAAAATCCCAGAAAACCTCTTTAAATATCAAGGTTTATTTATGACAACTTGTTATTGGCCTTAACAACCCAGCAGATTTTAGACAGATCTTAGTTTTATACAAGTTTTCATCATGGACTCTCTGTTTTAGTGGGGAATATAGTAAGTACCAACTGTATTAGAATTTTTAGTAATGTGTCTCCATGCAGAGACCATAGAGACCTTCTATGGTGCCCTGAAATGTCCAGATCTGTACAGTGGTGCCAGTGTGACATCATGACCCTCACATTCCTAAAAAAAAACACTCACTTTAACATTAAAATGTTCACTGCTTGGCATAATACAGGATACACAGATTAGAAAAATAGGGGAGGGTGAGAATAACACTGCCACTTATCATGACAGCCATATCAGCTCCCTTTACCCCATGCTCTGTAGACCCCCACTAACATTTCTTTGTAATTCATGCTACAGACTTGCTAATTAATAACCTGCGTGAGAAACCCCAGGTTAAAGAGAATGTATACTCAGACAAGGACATATTATTTCAATCATATTTTTATTATAATGACATTTATTGACATTTATGACTTTTATATAATGACATTTTTAAAGCATAGACAAGCACTCTTGTCAGTTTTGCTGTATAGACTGAGGCTGAATGTGTAGAGTCATCTCATTATCAACAGAGGGTGGGAAAATTAAAAGGGGTTGGCCACTTTCTGGTGAGATTTGTAAATTTGTATTATAGCTGTAAAACGAATCATTCCTTACCCCGGCACACATGCTGAAGCCAAGAAAGGAAGTGTGTGCCTGTAAGATGGCCGCCCCAGGGAAGGTTTTAAAACTAAAAAAATAATTATAATGTGTCTAAAAATGGCAAATGCATTATTTCTCTTCTAAATATTTAAACCGAATTAATGACGCTAAAATAAAATTGTGTTAAACCAACAACACTGTCTGATGAGGGCGGCGCATGACACTGAGATTTTCTCTGTGGTGGTCTTTGAAACCTTGGGCTATGCACTGCCGATCAGGTGTAGCCAGATTTAGGGAGAAAGAGAAAAAAACAATATAAAAAAAAGGAGAGGATAACTCACTGGACTATCTCGGAATAGAATCCCAAGTAGTCATATGGTCAGGCAGGGCACCAGAGGGTGGAACTTCTTAGGCAGTAGTGATTGGATTAGATGAAAAATATAAATTCAAGAAAGCGTATGGGAGAGGCTGCTGTGTGTGGTTCTTTGTGTGCCTGGAAACCAGGCACAACCAAAGGCCGGAAATGTGAAACCAAACAAAAAATTATAATTACACTAAACCAAAGGGCGCCAGTCCAAATAGTAGGAGTTAGATATAAATAGCCCACGTAATACCTTGTAAGACGAACCAAGAGACTATAAGAGGTTCAAAGAAGGGTGCTAATAGATAAAATGAAAAATCTGATATACCTTAAAAAAGATCAAGATCATTTAAAAGTATTCAGAATCACTTAAAATATATAGTTCCAATTAAAACCATTTAGTCGTCAACTTCACTCACTTCACAGGGAGGAATTCCTATTGGGATAAAGCTCAAATGAATCCTCCCTATCCTGGATCTTCTGTAGAATCTTAGGATGAAGCAGCACCTCGAGTCCCGGGTTCTTCTTGCAATTTTGTTTATTTATGAACAAGCAGGATATATAGCTCAACGCGTTTCGGGGAGGGTAAATGTCCCCTTCATCAGGAGCAAGTATATACAATATTGTAACATTGAGAGTCTTTATAGTCACCCAAACAAGCGCCACATGGAGGCCACCTGATGTCACTTCCTGTGTCAGGGGGTGATGACCTCCTCAGGGGCACAGCCAAGTCATGTATGCATGGGAAAAATTCAGTAGAGTATATATTCAAAACACTGTTATTACCATTGGTGGGTCAGTGGGCCCTCAAGAAATCATCTACATGCTAGTAAAAGAAGGGTTATGCGCTCCGATACCAGACCTAATTTCCAGTCTGTGGAGCGCATCGCTGGGTTACAGCGCATGCGCAGGAAAGATTAATCATTCAGGAATGAGCCGTGAAGCGCAATGCGGAAGCGCCGGCCGCCGTTCGAACGCTCAGCCTCAGTGTGCCTGCGCCGTGGTGTCCGCTGTTTATACAGCTGTTTGGCAGACTTTGAAGGAACCAGATAATGGGGAGGAAAAGATAAAAACAAAATGTATTGTTTTAGCTGGTATGGATTAGATTAACCGATTTGGGGTTTAGTAAATGTTAAGTATATGAATAGGTGGATGAAAAATAAATATATGAATGGGTGTTTTCAATAGATTCTTATTGCGGGATATTGAAGCATGATTTGAATAAATATATACATAAGAAAATATATATATATATAAAAAAGTGCATGAGCATACGAAAAACCATATATTAGGTAAAATTAAATAATAGGAACGGGGACATTTCTCCTAGCAGTCTGTGTATACAGGTCCTTCTCAAAACATTAGCATATTGTGATAAAGTTCATTATTTTCTGTAATGTACTGATAAACATTAGACTTTCATATATTTTAGATTCATTACACACAACTGAAGTAGTTCAAGCCTTTTATTGTTTTAATATTGATGATTTTGGCATACAGCTCATGAAAACCCAAAATTCCTATCTAAAATTTTTTGCATATTTCATCCGACTAATAAAAGAAAAGTGTTTTTAATACAAAAAAAGTCAACCTTCAAATAATTAGGTTCAGTTATGCACTCAATACTTGGTCGGGAATCCTTTTGCAGAAATGACTGCTTCAATGCAGCGTGGCATGGAGGCAATCAGCCTGTGGCACTGCTGAGGTGTTATGGAGGCCCAGGATGCTTCGATAGCGGCCTTAAGCTCATCCAGAGTGTTGGGTCTTGCGTCTCTGAACTTTCTCTTCCCAATATCCCACAGATTCTCTATGGGGTTCAGGTCAGGAGAGTTGGCAGGCCAATTGAGCACAGTAATACCATGGTCAGTAAACCATTTACCAGTGGTTTTGGCACTGTGAGCAGGTGCCAGGTTGTGCTGAAAAATGAAATCTTCATCTCCATAAAGCTTTTCAGCAGATGGAAGCATGAAGTGCTCCAAAATCTCCTGATAGCTAGCTGCATTGAGACTGCCCTTGATAAAACACAGTGGACCAACACCAGCAGCTGACATGGCACCCCAGACCATCACTGACTGTGGGTACTTGACACTGGACTTCAGGCATTTTGGCATTTCCCTCTCCCGAGTCTTCCTCCAGACTCTGGCACCTTGATTTCCGAATGACATGCAAAATTTGCTTTCATCCGAAAAAAGTACTTTGGACCACTGAGCAACAGTCCAGTGCTGCTTCTCTGTAGCCCAGGTTAGGCGCTTCTGCCGCTGTTTCTGGTTCAAAAGTGGCTTGACCTGGGGAATGCGGCACCTGTAGCCCATTTCCTGCACACGCCTGTACACGGTGGCTCTGGATGTTTCTACTCCAGACTCAGTCCACTGCTTCCGCAGGTCCCCCAAGGTCTGGAATCGGTCCTTCTCCACAATCTTCCTCAGGGTCCGGTCACCTCTTCTCGTTGTGCAGCGTTTTCTGCCACACTTTTTCCTTCCCACAGACTTCCCACTGAGGTGCCTTGATACAGCACTCTGGGAACAGCCTATTCGTTCAGAAATTTCTTTCTGTGTCTTACCCTCTTGCTTGAGGGTGTCAATGATGGCCTTCTGGACAGCAGTAAGGTCGGCAGTCTTACCCATGATTGCGGTTTTGAGTAATGAACCAGGCTGGGAGTTTTTAAAAGCCTCAGGAATCTTTTGCAGGTGTTTAGAGTTAATTAGTTGATTCAGATGATTAGGTTAATAGCTCGTTTAGAGAACCTTTTCATGATTTGCTAATTTTTTTAGATAGGAATTTTGGGTTTTCATGAGCTGTATGCCAAAATCATCAATATTAAAACAATAAAAGGCTTGAACTACTTCAGTTGGTGTGTAATGAATCTAAAATATATGAAAGTCTAATGTTTATCAGTACATTACAGAAAATAATGAACTTTATCACAATATGCTAATTTTTTTTAGAAGGACCTGTAGGTAAAAACATTTAGGCATACATGCTTATAACCATATACATACTTACTTTGTACTAAGATCTATAAATAACTGAGTATATAAAACCTAGATAAACAATACATACAGGTCCTTCTCAAAAAATAAGCATATTGTGATAAAGTTCATTATTTTCTGTAATGTACTGATAAACATTAGACTTTCATATATTTTAGATTCATTACACACCAACTGAAGTAGTTCAAGCCTTTTATTGTTTTAATATTGATGATTTTGGCATACAGCTCATGAAAACCCAAATTTCCTATCTCCAAAAATTAGCATATTTCATCTGACCAATAAAAGAAAACCTTCAAATAATTATGTTCAGTTATGCACTCAATACTTGGTCGGAAATCCTTTTGCAGAAATCACTGCTTCAATGTGGCGTGGCATGGAGGCAATCAGCCTGTGGCACTGCTGAGGTGTTATGGAGGCCAAGGATGCTTCGATAGCGGCCTTAAGCTCATCCAGAGTGTTGGGTCTTGCGTCTCTCAACTTTCTCTTCCCAATATCCCACAGATTCTCTATGGGGTTCAGGTCAGGAGAGTTGGCAGGCCAATTGAGCACAGTAATACCATGGTCAGTAAACCATTTACCAGTGGTTTTGGCACTGTGAGCAGGTGCCAGGTCGTGCTGAAAAATGTAATCTTCATCTCCATAAAGCTTTTCAGCAGATGGAAGCATGAAGTGCTCCAAAATCTCCTGATAGCTAGCTGCATTGACCCTGCCCTTGATAAAACACAGTGGACCAACACCAGCACCTGACATGGCACCCCAGACCATCACTGACTGTGGGTACTTGACACTGGACTTCAGGCATTTTGGCATTTCCCTCTCCCCAGTCTTCCTCCAGACTCTGGCATCTTGATTTCCGAATGACATGCAACAGTCCAGTGCTGCTTCTCTGTAGCCCAGGTCAGGCGCTTCTGCCGCTGTTTCTGGTTCAAAAGTGGCTTGACCTGGGGAATGCGGCACCTGTAGCCCATTTCCTGCACACGCCTGTACACGCCTGTACAGATGTTTCTACTCCAGACTCAGTCCACTGCTTCCGCAGGTCCCCTAAGGTCTGGAATCGGTCCTTCTCCACAATCTTCCTCAGGGTCCGGTCACCTCTTCTCGTTGTGCGGCGTTTTCTGCCACACTTTTTCCTTCCCACAGACTTCCCACTGAGGTGCCTTGATACAGCACTCTGGGAACAGCCTATTCGTTCAGAAATTTCTTTCTGTGTCTTACCCTCTTGCTTGAGGGTGTCAATGAAGGCCTTCTGGACAGCAGTCAGGTCGGCAGTCTTACCCATGATTGCGGTTTTGAGTAATGAACCAGGCTGGGAGTTTTTAAAAAGCCTCAGGAATCTTTTGCAGGTGTTTAGAGTTAATTAGTTGATTCAGATGATTAGGTTAATAGCTCGTTTAGAGAACCTTTTCATGATATGCTAATTTTTTGAGATAGGAATTTTGGGTTTTCATGAGCTGTATGCCAAAATCATCAATATTAAAACAATAAAAGGCTTGAACTACTTCAGTTGGTGTGTAATGAATCTAAAATATATGAAAGTCTAATGTTTATCAGTACATTACAGAAAATAATGAACTTTATCACAATATGCAAATTTTTTTAGAAGGACCTGTATTCCTACAATACATAACAATACATATAGATATATCTATATCTATATATATATATATATATAGATATATATATATATCTATATATATATATATATATATATATATAGATATAGATATATGAAGAATTATATATAGAAACTAAAATTGTACATAAAAATAATAATCTATAATTTAATAAAAAAATTTAAATGAAAAATAAATATATAGTAAAAAATACATAGCAAAAAATACTATTTGGATTTACAGAGCTGTCGCAAGGAGATATTATAGATAACTGATATCCTAGGTGGATCAATAGTTGGTATATTCTAATGTTTCATTCAAACCAAAAGGGGAGAAAGTATAAGACAATATATCTAATACATCTCCTTGTGGGACAATTGCTGATATGACTGTAGGACCCATTCTAGTGGAGTGACTTTTAAAAGAGTGGCGTCACTATTATGATGTTCAAAAAAGTGCCTCGAAACACTATGTGTAGGGACTTTTCGGTTGATGTTAAAGCGGTGCTCGTTCATTCGTTCTCTCAAAGATTGTGTAGTTCTTCCTACATAGTTTACACGGGGGCGTTCCAATAGATATATAACGTTCTTTGTACTGCAATCCATGGTGTGTTTTAATAATTCATCGGACCCTGGGATACTGATTTCCTTCCTTTCGTGGGTTATAATCTAATTTAATTTTTTTATTAAAACATTTAAAAGCTCCTCTATTGCGGTTTTGAGTGGAATTTACCCAATTTTTCCTATCTTTTTTCTTAAGATTAGGATACGATGGGGCCAATACATTTTTTAGGGTAGTATATCCTGAAGGTAACAGTCGGGCCAGAGGGTAGTATATCTTTCAAAATTGGGTCTTTTGAAAGAATATTCCAGTGTTTGGTTAGGATCTTCCTGATTTGTGAATGTCTACTATTGTATCGGGTGATAAGGTTGACCTGGAGGTCCCTGTTGGGATTTGATTTAACCGGTTTCGGTTGTAGGGCTGTTTCTTCATCTAGTGTCAGGGCTCTATCCATCGATCCTTTAATTAGGGTTTTTGGGTAGCCCTTTTCTTTAAAACGCCTCTGGAGAATAGATAACTGTGTTTTCAGAGTTTTATCGTTCAGGTGTAGAACCAGACATGACATTTTGATGGGGTGGGTGGCTTACATAGTGCCAATATACTCTGCAGCGCTTTACAGCGATGGCTGTGGCTTAGAATAAAAACTCTTATGCAATTTATAGAGATCTAAAGAGATGAGGGATGCATGAATCCTCTTATCATGAGAGACACCGGTACGTGGGCATAGTGCACCATAAAGATAAGAACTACAAGAAAACATATTTCATCTTCTTCCACAGTGAGGCGTCCATCGACATGAAAGGAGGCAAAGCAATGACTGAAAGCTGTAAAAAAGCAGCACCGTGGGGAAGTCCGGGGTTATTGAGATTCACACCAGGAATCGCTGGCTGTTCTGGAAGATTCCATGCATCATAAACCCTAAGTAACATAAATAGAGTGAAATAAAAAAGCATATAAAAATAACCATCAGTCATTTACTAATTCTATCTGTGCTTGGGACAGCTGGGTAATAGCCGTGAGGACTGCCATTATTTCCCCAGAGGAGGTCATCCAGCATTTTTACAGCTTTACATCTGTCTGGTTGTGCAATATTACAGACCTCACTCCTGTATTAATAGGCAGGTTGGGTCTTCAAGACTTTAGGAAAGCTGGGTGAGAACCCTTGTGGGGAGCAGTGATGTCCCTATAGAGGTTGTCCCTCAAAGCATGTTTATCTATCTACAGTATAGCTGATAAAAGTCTGCATGCTGGGGTCCCCACCCCGGGACTCAGTGATCACTGTGCATTTACAGTAAGGAGAATTTTAAAGGGGTTGTCCAAGATGTTGATATTGACCATCTAGATAGGACATCAACATCAGATAGGAGGAGGTCTGACTGTGTAGACCTGTCATTTATCACGTGGCCTAGGTGTAGCTCGGTCCCATTCAAGTGAATGGGCTGATCTGCAATACCAAGCATAGCCACTATCCAATGGATGGCGCTGTGCTTGGTAAGCTGCAAGAAGGCTGCGGCACAGACCAGAAGGCAGCAGCCTCCTCAAACAGTCAATTGGTGGAGGTCCCTTGTGATGGATCCCCACTGATCTGATATTAATGACTAATTCTGACGACAGGTCATTAATATCAGAATCTTGGAAAAACCTCTTTAAATGGAGAGCTGGTCGTGCATGTGCACTGCCGAACCACTCAATGTCTATGGGGCTGACAGCAATGGGGGAGGAGGAGAGAAGTCTGGCACTAAAAGTAAGTCACTAGAATGAACCACTGCTAAGATTCAGACCTATTTATTCACGGTACACGGTTCTTATTTCTGACTTTTTAATGCTCATCAGCACAATATAGCGTTTTAGGTGCACAGCTACCCAAAGGGGTGAAAATAAATTATTTTCCCATTATCTTAAATTAAGAATCTCCACCTCATTTTTGGAATAGACAGTAGTGATCATCTGCCCTGCCCGTAATGGAACATAACAGAAAAACATCATCCTAACTACAAAAGGCCATTATTCTAGAATTACCGGTTCACGGCTTTCTGATCCATTCAGAAGGTCGCAGAAGGGTTAGACAAATTAGCTATTGTGTCCTCCCGGTAGTCTTGGCAGCCCCCTTGTCTTCTTATAGCACCTTTACCTCAGCCTTTGTTCGCTGCCCATCTGGGAATCACTGGTGTTTAATGAGAAAATGACATGCTGCAGCTGCTGCCTTGTGATTTGGGCATGGAAAGAACAGGAATGGGACACCCCCCCTGAATTAAAGAGAAGGAGACAGCAGAAGGATGTCCGCCACATTCTCCTGGGTGTCTGTCAATATATATTTTATCCCTTAACAAACCAATCTTGAGCTTTCGTGTGCCAAACAGATGCCCGCATGGGACGCAATCTGCTGTTAACTCTTTAAACAATCACTGTGTAAGCTCTGATGCAAACGTTACAGATCTGACACGTAGAAAAAACCATCCCAAAAATTGTCCATTGTCAGATGGGAATAGACAGTCCTGATCATCTGCCCTGCCCATAATGGGAAAAAACAACGGGAAAAACATTGTTCTGACTATAAAAGGTTATTAAACATGGTTCCTACACCTTTGTCTTACTGTATTAAAGGGGTTGTCTGAACACTTAGGGTGGGTTCATGGGGGGCACTATGGGGGCAACTACTGGGGGCATCACTGGCACATTATAGGGGACACTATGGGGCATCTACTGGGGGCATTATGGGCACATCATGGGGGCATTACTGGTATATCATGAGGGGCACTATGGGAGCAACTACTAGGGGGCATTACTGGCACATTATAGAGGACACTATGGGGGCATTACTGGGGGCATTACAGGCACATCATGGGAGACACTATGGGGGCATCTAGTGGGGGCATTACAGGCACATCATGGGAGACACTATGGGGGCATTACTGGCACATCATGATGGACACAATGGGGGCATCTACTAGAGGCATTTCTGGCACATCATGGGGGACACTATGGGGGCATCTACTGGGGCATTACATGCACATCATGGGAGACACTATGGGGGCATTACTGGCACATCATGGGGGACACTATGGGGGTATTTATATTGGCACATCTGGGGGCATTATACTGACACATCATGGGGGACTATGGGGGCATCTACTGGGGGCATTTACACTGGCACATCATGGGGGCATCTACTGGGGGCTTTTATACTATGGTATATGGTGTTGGAGGGGGGAAGAACACTATGGAGGCATATTATATAGACACATTATGGGGTAACTAATGAGAGGCATTTATACTGGCGCATTATGGAGGACACTATGGGGGAATCTTATGCTGGCACATTATGGGGGCACTATGGGGTTGTGGGGGAGAATACTATGGAGGCATATTATACAGGCACATTATGGGCGCACTATATGGAAGAGGAAGGAGCACAATGGGGGCATCTACTACAGGCACTATATAGGGGCATTTTATACCGGCACATTATGGGGGACACTATGGGGGAGGGGAGAGGAGCACTATGTGGGCATTTACTGGGGGCATTATATAGTTTTTTTTTATACTTGCACACATTATGGGGGCACTATGGGGACATTAGCTTAACTCTGGGCACTAACAGGGGGAATATTTTTGTACTTGCACACCACAGAACGGGAGCATTTTTGAACTAGTGCACATTATTAGGGAGCATTTTGTTGTAATGGTGCACATTATGAGGGATATTCTTTGTGCTGATGCTCACTTTAAGTGGCTAGTTTGCCCCTCACAGTGATAGTGTGCCCCAAAGTCCCAACAATAGTAATAATTCCCTGCCAGAGTGCACTTAGTAGTAATACAGTGCCCCAAAAATAACGTCCCCACTGTGCCCTATAAGTAATAATGCTTCCATAGTGCCCATAATAGTAATCATGTTCCCCATAGTCCGCCAGTAGTAATTGGGGGACATACGGTTTACTAGTGTCAGGGGCACTATTTGCTGGGTGCAGTTATTTTAAGGCAGTGCGTGCCAATAATTATTGAAGGGCACTATCTGTGTGGTACTAGTGTTATCAGGGGGTTTATCTGTTTCTGCAATATAAAATTTGGGGAGCACAGCGGGCACAGTATTGAAGGTGGCAGGATGAGTTGTTGAGAAGGTTGGAGCATGATGGAAAAGTAGGAACCTAAATGTCTTTTTGTCAAACTGCAGAGACAAGAGATGGGTGAAAAATCATCATGGCGGCCTGGTCTGAAAGGAGAAGATAAGGAAAGAGAACATCTACATCAGAGGAGAAGTCACTGGATGTAAGAGGTACGTGGTGCTGTATTCTGGATAGCACTGAATATAATATGCATGCAAATATGTCTTTAGTGCTAGGTACAAATGTGTATGAAATGTATATGGAGAAGGTAAATCTACTGTAAGTGTAGCCTAGGTGTCATTTATATTAGATTAGAGACCAGGTCAATGCCACACAGAGTTCTAGCAGCAGACACATCTCTAGAACAACTGTTAAGAGGAGACTGTGTGAATCAGGCCTTCATGGTAGAATATCTGCTAGGAAACCACTGCTAAGGACAGGCAACAAGCAGAAGAGACTTGTTTGGGCTAAAGAACACAAGGAATGGACATTAGACCAGTGGAAATCTGTGCTTTGGTCTGATGAGTCCAAATTTGAGATCTTTGGTTCCAACCACCGTGTCTTTGTGCGACGCAGAAAAGGTGAACGGATGGACTCTATATGCCTGGTTCCCACCGTGAAGCATGGAGGAGGAGGTGTGATGGTGTGGGGGTGCTTTGCTGGTGACACTGTTGGGGATTTATTCAAAATTGAAGGCATACTGAACCAGCATGGCTACCACAGCATCTTGCAGCGGCATGCTATTCCATCCGGTTTGCGTTTAGTTGGACCATCATTTATTTTTCAACAGGACAATGACCCCAAACACACCTCCAGGCTGTGTAAGGGCTATTTGACCATGAAGGAGAGTGATGGGGTGCTGCGCCAGATGACCTGGCCTCCACATTCACCGGACCTGAACCCAATCGAGATGGTTTGGGGTGAGCTGGACCGCAGAGTGAAGGCAAAAGGGCCAACAAGTGCTAAGCATCTCTGGGAACTACTTCAAGACTGTTGGAAGACCATTTCAGGTGACTACCTCTTGAAGCTCATCAAGACAATGCCAAGAGTGTGCAAAGCAGTAATCAAAGCAAAAGGTGGATACTTTGAAGAACCTAGAATATGACATATTCTCAGTTGTTTCACACTTTTTTTTTATGTATATAATTCCACATGTGTTAATTCCTAGTTTTGATGCCTTCAGTGTGAATCTACAATTTTCATAGTCATTAAAATAAAGAAAACTCTTTGAATGAGAAAGAGTGTCCAAACTTTTGGTCTGTACTGTACGTGGTGCTGTATTCTGGATAGCACTGAATATAATGTGTATGCAAATATGTATTTAGTGCTAGGTACAAATGTGTATAAAATTTATATGGAGTAGGTAAATCTACTGTAAGTGTAGCCTAGGTGTAATTTACATACTGTGTCTGTTTATGCATGCATACCTCCCAACCAGATCTGGCATAACTACTGTGTGGGGGGCACAATGGAGAATAAGCAGGTTTGGGACATGTACAGATAGACATTGGGATGAGTTAGAGGTGTGGGCCAGCGCTGTAAAAAACGTGTGTAGTGTATATATGGTGTATTTATGTGTATGTATGTTGCATATACAGTACAGACCAAAAGTTTGGACACACCTTCTCATTCAAAGAATTTTCTTTATTTTCATGACTATGAAAATTGTAGATTCACACTGAGGGCATCAAAACTATGAATTAACACATGTGGAATTATATACATAACAAAAAAGTGTGAAACAACTGAAAATATGTCATATTCTAGGTTCTTCAAAGTAGCCACCTTTTGCTTTGATTACTGCTTTGCACACTCTTGGCATTCTCTTGATGAGCTTCAAGAGGTAGTCACCTGAAATGGTCTTCCAACAGTCTTGAAGGAGTTCCCAGAGATGCTTAGCACTTGTTGGCCCTTTTGCCTTCACTCTGCAGTCCAGCTCACCCCAAACCATCTCGATTGGGTTCAGGTCCGGTGACTGTGGAGGCCGGGTCATCTGGCGCAGCACCCCGTCACTCTCCTTCATGGTCAAATAGCCCTTACACAGCCTAGAGGTGTGTTTGGGGTCATTGTCCTGTTGAAAAATAAATGATGGTCCAACTAAACGCAAACCGGATGGAATAGCATGCTGCTGCAAGATGCTGTGGTAGCCATGCTGGTTCAGTATGCCTTCAATTTTGAATAAATCCCCAACAGTGTCACCAGCAAAGCACCCCCACACCATCACACCTCCTCCTCCATGCTTCACGGTGGGAACCAGGCATGTAGAGTCCATCTGTTCACCTTTTCTGCGTCGCACAAAGACACGGTGGTTGGAACCAAAGATCTCAAATTTGGACTCATCAGACCAAAGCACAGATTTCCACTGGTCTAATGTCCATTCCTTGTGTTCTTTAGCCCAACAAGTCTCTTCTGCTTGTTGCCTGTCCTTAGCAGTGGTTTCCTAGCAGATATTCTACCATGAAGGCCTGAGTCACACAGTCTCCTCTTAACAGTTGTTCTAGAGATGTGTTTGCTGCTAGAACTCTGTGTGGCATTGACCTGGTCTCTAATCTGAGCTGCTGTTAATCTGCGATTTCTGAGGCTGGTGACTCGGATCAACTTATCCTCCGCAGCAGAGGTGACTCTTGGTCTTCCTTTCCTGGGGCGGTCCGCATGTGAGCCAGTTTCTTTGTAGCGCTTGATGGTTTTTGTGACTGCACTTGGGGACACTTTCAAAGTTTTCCCAATTTTTCAGACTGACTGACCTTCATTTCTTAAAGTAATGATGGCCACTCGTTTTTCTTTACTTAGCTGCTTTTTTCTTGCCATAATATAAATTCTAACAGTCTATTCAGTAGGACTATCAGCTGTGTATCCACCTGACTTCTTCACAACGCAACTGATGGTCCCAACCCCATTTATAAGGCAAGAAATCCCACTTATTAAACCTGACAGGGCACACCTGTGAAGTGAAAACCATTTCAGGTGACTACCTCTTGAAGCTCATCAAGAGAATGCCAAGAGTGTGCAAAGCAGTAATCAAAGCAAAAGGTGGCTACTTTGAAGAACCTAGAATATGAAATATTTTCTGTTGTTTCACACTTTTTTGTTATGTATATAATTCCACATGTGTTAATTCATAGTTTTGATGCCTTCAGTGTGAATCTACAATTTTCATAGTCATGAAAATAAAGAAAACTCTTTGAATGAGAAGGTGTGTCCAAACTTTTGGTCTGTACTGTATATGGTGTATGTATATGTAAACATGTGTCGTGACGTCGTGTGTCGGCCGTTGAGTAGGGAACCTGTTGTCAAAAATGTAAATCCCACCCCTGTGGACACCCCCCCAACTGTTCACACCCATCTGGACCTTCATTGCAAACTGCTAGTAAGCAATTCATAACTTCTAACAGGAATAATAAAGGAATGGCATAGAATAGATGCTCCAGAATGGTTATTACATGGAGAATACAAGTAGTTACTAAAACAGACATGTCAGCAGAGGGGACAGCTCCTCTGTAAAGTCTCTGCGCTCATCAGTACGGCCCATACTGCTACCAATGTACGTGGCTGCGTGCTTCTTTTTTTATTTTCTTAACACTTGCTTATTGCACATTTGGCATATGTTGGGCTTATTGATTTTGTAGGCCATGGATAAGTTCGGCATGTGTGCTGATCATGTAGCATGACATCAGATGGATTTTTTTTTGTTCAGTTCTTTCCAATATTAGTCTTTTCCTTACTTTTCTCCTTAAAAAAAAGAAATTATTTTGCATGCACCTTGTGGGAAAACTACAAAGCTACCTTGCCTAAAATAATGCAAGAAATCAGCATTTCTAGACGAGCAGTTGGGATGAAATGATCCGTGTGAGTGGTAATGCCAGAGGTCAGCAGAACGAATTCATCCAATCACTTCTGACCTTTGCCGGCTCCCTGCGGCTCCGGTCATTACGGCTCCAGAGCACATTATCATCCCACATCTGATCAATAATAGACGTGTTCTCTGTGGACCCGGGATTAGCAAACATGTTACAGTCATGAAAGAGTTAAAGGGAATGTGTCTCCTATATTTTTCTTCTGCCAGTTAAAACCAGATAGTGACACATCTCCTCTTTTTCCTAATCTCTTTCCGATTTCTGATTCCTTTTTCTGAACATGATTATGGGGGCGGCCATCTTCTTAACAACATTTAGGCTACATGCACACAAACGTAAGGGCTCTGTGCCCGTGCTGCGGACTGCAAATTGCGGTCCGTAATGCACAGGCACAGACCGTGGGGCAGCCGCATGCGGATCGCGAACCCATTCACTTAAATAGGGTCCGTGATCCGCATCCGACGGTCCGCAACGCAAACAAGTAGTGATGCGGAGATGCGGAATGCACACGGCCGATGCGCGTGTATTGCAGACCCGCGGGGGGCACACGGTCGTGTGCATGTAGCCTTAGAGAGATACTTTACGGCAGCCACCGTGGGATATAGACACAATGGACAGGAGGGGACCTCATTGACTTCTATGGGAGAGTTTTCTAGGCATGCTCTGTGACCTTTGCAAAGGTCAGGAGGGAGTAGATAAGCTGTGATATCACCTATTATGAATGGTGCTATCTATACGTAGGTGATATCTGTCATTCTAATCCCGCCTGTAATGATAAGCAGATAACTGCTGAAACGTGATCTGTGCAGACCAAGAAGTAGTGCCTATTTTTAGGGTTTGTGGCCAGTGCGAAAACTGCTGGATTTTTAGAATATACCAGTAGGTCGCATGAAAAATGTAAAATATCACAAATTTTTTTTTAACATTTCATTTTCTGATGACACATTCCCTTTATTGTGGAGATTGCAAATCAGATCGATGGGCACAAAGATACAGCTAGAAAGAAAGGAGAAGATCAATCCTTTGGACGCCTCAGGTCTTATCTAAGGAAAATCTTTACAGAGAATGGTGAAATGCTGTGAATAATGAGCATTGATTGCAGACCCTTCCCCCCTCACGCCGCCCTCAAGGGCACATACGTCTTTTCTTTCCAGATTGATCTATTAATAAATCAAGCTTCTTGTAATTTGTGGAGAAGATCGAGCCATTTTGGAATTGTACTATAAATATATATGTAATTGCCTCCGAATGAGAGTCACACGGCTTGGTCCTTGTCCATTGACTTTACTGAGTTGGGGTTTTGCTAGGAAAAATAATATTCTAAAATCACTGCAAAGACGTTGCATTTCACTAATTAAAAAACCTCAATCACACAGCCATTATATGGATAATATGACCCCACAGAAAGGCAGGGGCCTATACTGCACCTCCGTGTGTCTCTCATTATTTATGGGAGCAATTTAATAAAAAATTCCCGTGGATTCCTATGGGACCCATAAGAAAAGAAATTGTAGCATGATTCACCCGAGGCTGTGGTCCATCTACAGGCATTGCTTCTAGAAAGAGTACAGTGCAGCAATAAGGCACCATATGACGATATATGGAGTGCTTGAGACCTAAGGCAGTCACTGCTTGATTTACTACGCCCCCAGAATATATTTACAGATTAGCAAACCATGAAGCATCTGAATAGATTTCTACTCCTGAATGGCAAGTCTACCTTCTTAGAAAAAAATTTGCAACCCGAAAATCAAATTTAAATCTTCTGGCCGTCTTCCAGAGTTCATTGTATCCGGCATAGCTGGATACTGCCTTTGACGATAATGGCACACGGCATGGATCTGGTCTGTTTCCGGTTCACATCATGTTTATTCCCCATCCGTTTAACGTGTACAAAAAACGTATGCATTAAACGGATGCCTCAGACTGATGCCGTACAGTGGCATCCGTTCACCATAGAGTTCCATTGTAAAAAAAAAAAGTATACTTTTTTTACCATTGAAAAAAACAACAACTTTTTTTACCGGACTCTGCATGATACAAGAATGTGGTGTGCTGCGTTATTTAATCCGTGATGTGAACGTCAAACGGAGGCACAAAACGTGATGTGAATCCTTAGTGGCAGGATTGGGCCGGACTAAAACTGGTGCTTGCAGCTTTTTTTTGTCTGACCAAATCCCGGCACTAATGCCGGAAACAGGATGAATCCCCACTGGGTCCCATTATAGTCAATGGGGTCTGGGGGAGCAGTAACCATCACTCGTTCTCATACAGTGGAGGTGATCGCTGCATGTATATGTACGTAGCTCTTCACCTCCACTGACGGCTTCCTTCCCAACAATTCAATGCTCCATCAGGCCGTGTAAACCCGCCTTAAGGCCTAGTTCGGTGTTTGGTCAGTTTTTGATCAGTAATTTCCAAAAATGATTGTCATCCAAAACCAGAAGTGGAGCCTACACAGAGATAAAGTATAATGAGAAGATTTGTAACTGTTCTGTGTTTTTGACTTGCTGCACTTGGTCTTGGCTCAATCACTGAAGTGTGAACTAGGCCTAGGTCTTCCTCTCACTAAACTCTTCACTCTCTCATCTATCCTGATGGCAGCCATGCTCATCTATCTATCCAGCTGCTACACGAAGGCCTCCATCCAGCTACTGCACTGGTTACCCATACAGTATAGAATAATTTACTCTTCTTATTCTTAGGCCTCTTTCAGATATCCGTAATAACATCCGTGACAAGATGGTCAGTGGTTCATCAGTGAAGAGTCCGTGTTTGGTTCTTGTGTCCGTTACTTGCCCTCCGTGTGTCATCTATATTCCACATTTCCAGAGTATATTCTAGCAACGTTTGGATCCGTGCTGACTCCATGGAGGAGGGGGCCCAGTCTTAGTTTGGGATCATCCCCTCTTCTACTGGAGGTGAAAACTTGGTCAGGACTCTACCCTCTAAAGCAGTGATGGCTAACCTCTGGCACACCAGCTGTGGTGAAACTACGACTCCCAGCATGCTCCATTCAGTTCTGAGAACAGCCAAGCAATTGTACATCTTGGGAGTTGTAGTTTTACCACAGCTGGAGTCCCGGAGGTTAGCCATCACAGCTCTAAAGGAACAACTTTTAGCAAATGAAGCAGTGAAAAAAATGGCCCAAGGATCATTGAAAGGGGTTTAGGCAGGTCTAGGCCTGTGTGGGGGGCCTGGTTTGATTCTTACTAAGGGGCCCTTACTTCTCTATTTCCTCCACTGCATACGGTCGTGTGCATTAGGCCTTAGTTTGTTATTCTAATGTCTGATTTTGTCTGTACATGATCCCTATTCCCCATCCACTCCTTTCAGACCGTTCTGCCTGCACTTTCCTCTTTCGGCTTTACCACTCAATTCATTAAATAGGCAAATTACAAATGTACTATGCCCGCCTTCCCTCGGCTGAGATAAATGAAATGTGACGTCTCCTGCACGAAGTTATCATGCGATGTTGTGATATAGTCTTTGATCATTGGGAATTGGTGAGTCACGGAGCGGAGGAGAAATCCAACAGGGAATTCAGTTTATGCAACCAAAATACCACTCGGATCATTAGCGGAAAACACCAGAGTGATCTCAAGTTCAGCAGTGAGAAACTGCGAGAGAATAAAAGACCCTTCAGAGGATCACTGTAGCCCGTTTGAATACAACTGAATTGTCCACATTGGGAAGACCATTTTTGTTAGTAGCTGGGACCCTCCGTTTGCAGTAGCTGGGTTTGGGGTAGCTCCAATGCTACACAGGGTTGCCCAGACACCGTTAAGGTGTCACCATGTGTTGCTAATCTCCAGAAGTGATGGTAAGGCATGGGTCTGCAAATAACCAGTATGCATCTTTATTGGAGGGGCTCAAGTGCAAAACAATACAGGCAAGGCACTGAGCTGGCTTCTCCAGTCTTCTCCCTTGCAGAAGAAGGCTTTGTGCTGAGAAAAGGCCTGAGCTAGTTGTCTCTCTCTCTCTCTTTCAGAAAGCTGGTACTCTGGCCAAAGGGCTGGTAGCCGAGGGTCTGTGGCTGAGTCATCCAGCTGGCCTTCTGGTTAAACGGCTGGTTATCCAGGATCTGTGGCAGAGTATCCCCATACCAGAGTCTTCTTGTGGTCACTTGTGGAGCCTGACAGAGTCTCTTCTACTAAGCACTGGTCCCTATCTGCAGAAACTAGTGGCTCTGACGGCTATCCTTACAGGGAGTGCAGAATTATTAGGCAAGTTGTATTTTTGAGGATTAATTTTATTATTGAACAACAACCATGTTCTCAATGAACCCAAAAAACTCAATATCAAAGCTGAATATTTTTGGAAGTAGTTTTTAGTTTGTTTTTAGTTTTAGCTATTTTAGGGGGATATCTGTGTGTGCAGGTGACTATTACTGTGCATAATTATTAGGCAACTTAACAAAAAACAAATATATACCCATTTCAATTATTTATTTTTACCAGTGAAACCAATATAACATCTCAACATTCACAAATATACATTTCTGACATTCAAAAACAAAACAAAAACAAATCAGTGACCAATATAGCCACCTTTCTTTGCAAGGACACTCAAAAGCCTGCCATCCATGGATTCTGTCAGTGTTTTGATCTGTTCACCATCAACATTGCGTGCAGCAGCAACCACAGCCTCCCAGACACTGTTCAGAGAGGTGTACTGTTTTCCCTCCTTGTAAATCTCACATTTGATGATGGACCACAGGTTCTCAATGGGGTTCAGATCAGGTGAACAAGGAGGCCATGTCATTAGATTTTCTTCTTTTATACCCTTTCTTGCCAGCCACGCTGTGGAGTACTTGGACGCGTGTGATGGAGCATTGTCCTGCATGAAAATCATGTTTTTCTTGAAGGATGCAGACTTCTTCCTGTACCACTGCTTGAAGAAGGTGTCTTCCAGAAACTGGCAGTAGGACTGGGAGTTGAGCTTGACTCCATCCTCAACCCGAAAAGGCCCCACAAGCTCATCTTTGATGATACCAGCCCAAACCAGTACTCCACCTCCACCTTGCTGGCGTCTGAGTCGGACTGGAGCTCTCTGCCCTTTACCAATCCAGCCACGGGCCCATCCATCTGGCCCATCAAGACTCACTCTCATTTCATCAGTCCATAAAACCTTAGAAAAATCAGTCTTGAGATATTTCTTGGCCCAGTCTTGACGTTTCAGCTTGTGTGTCTTGTTCAGTGGTGGTCGTCTTTCAGCCTTTCTTACCTTGGCCATGTCTCTGAGTATTGCACACCTTGTGCTTTTGGGCACTCCAGTGATGTTGCAGCTCTGAAATATGGCCAAACTGGTGGCAAGTGGCATCTTGGCAGCTGCACGCTTGACTTTTCTCAGTTCATGGGCAGTTATTTTGCGCCTTGGTTTTTCCACACGCTTCTTGCGACCCTGTTGACTATTTTGAATGAAACGCTTGATTGTTCGATGATCACGCTTCAGAAGCTTTGCAATTTTAAGAGTGCTGCATCCCTCTGCAAGATATCTCACTATTTTTGACTTTTCTGAGCCTGTCAAGTCCTTCTTTTGACCCATTTTGCCAAAGGAAAGGAAGTTGCCTAATAATTATGCACACCTGATATAGGGTGTTGATGTCATTAGACCACACCCCTTCTCATTACAGAGATGCACATCACCTAATATGCTTAATTGGTAGTAGGCTTTCGAGCCTATACAGCTTGGAGTAAGACAACATGCATAAAGAGGATGATGTGGTCAAAATACTCATTTGCCTAATAATTCTGCACTCCCTGTATATACAGCTGTTAACTGAACTAGTTACCTTCTAGTGGGAGGGGTGGATTTAATAACACCACGCAACAACAAAAAAACTTTTCGTCTGCTACTGGGTAAAAACCATTTGTCCTATACTAAATCGAGTGTGCGGATCACAAATCTGAAGTCAGAATTGTTGTAACACGTCACAAAATGTTGCTATGCAGAAGTATGCCTAAATGAATTAAGCACTTGGAAAGCATTAAATAATTTTGAACAGAACGAGTTTTACTCCAACAATTACCTGATCTCCATCAAAGTTTGCGTAGTAAACAGTGTATGAAAATGTAATGGAATTACATTTCAAAAAGTCTTACTTGAGCAGGGCCCAGTACTGTTAAAAGTGCTTCAGGCATCTGCTTTTGTGAACGGTCATATTTTCCCGTTGCAAAAACCAGCAGTATTCCACCATCATGTTGGGGTTCCAGCAGCCTTGATACCTGTTCTCCATTGTAGAAATATCTTTATGGAACCGCTCTCCATGTTCGTCACTTACGTGTCCCAAATTGGGTGGGAAAAAGTCAAGATGGGAATGTAAGAAATGCACTTTCAATGACATTCGGCAGTGTTTTGGTGTCCGTCTGACGAAACTGAGCCAAACGGATCAGTTCTGACACACAATGTAAGTCAATGGGGACGGATCCGTTTTCTATGACACAATAGAAAACGGATCCGTCCTCCATTGACTTTCAATGGTGTTCAAGACGGATCCGTTTTGGCTATGTTAAAGATAATACAAACGGATCCGTTCTGAATGGAGGCAGACGGTTGTATTATCTGAACGGATCCGTCTGTGCAGATCCATGACGGATCCGCACCAAATGCGAGTGTGAACGTAGTCTAAGGACTCTTTATGTCACTGAACAATCCCTTTAATATCGGAGCTACAATTTTTGAAGACACCGTTCTTTGTTCAGGTATGATGTTGGGAAAAAACCCATAAAGTTGTAGGTTGAGGGCAGCCATTGTAGTGGTGGGTTGACCACCATGAATACTTGCCATTTCTGTAACTACCGGTTGGAACTATATCAGCATGAGAAAATTGTCTGGGTCACCTTGTCCTTGAACAAGTCCTTAGAGACCAAAGGCCTTTGATTTTCTGGACAGATGGTGTGTGTACAAACAATGCTAATGACTGAGAATAAATATCATTAAGGAAAAGAACAAGTGTCTACAGATCCGTCTACAGCACACTCCTATTTTACTATAGATGCAGAACCCAGGAGATACTTGGGGGGGTTGCCATATTATTCACCTTCATGTCTTTGATTTAGACCACTGAAACATTGCATATAACCCATACTTGCCAACAATTCTGGAACATCCAGAAGGCTCCCGTAAATAGGGGAAACCTCCCAGATACCCGGAAGTGTTGGCAAATTCATTCCTTAGCTGTATGTGGCACCATCAGACGCAACCCCAGTGCCCAATCACACAGTGACGGAAAGAGTGCCATAAAAGGGACAATGCTTGTTTGTAAAGGCTTTCAAAAGGGGCATGTCTAACCCCCCAAAAATTACCATGGTAGGTGTAGCACGCTGCAAATCATTATCTCCCCGACGTCCATGCCACAAGGTTGGGAAGTATGATATAAACACGCTACAGAATTTGCAATTTTCCTCGCACCACATTTTATTAGGAAGGTTCCTGCAACCCATGGCATACCTACCATTGCAGAAGACCACAGAAGTGCTGTGCCCCTTATTAGGAGGGGCTTGGCCCGGATTACTTCTCCTGGCACAGTCATAATATTAGTTGACTACACATTAGGTAAATATAATCCTGTAACTTTATTACTTTGTAAAAGCAAATAAAAAACTGAGAAAAGCATAGAAAACTTGTACATTCGGCAGAGCAAATGGGGTACAGCCAACCAAGTTGGGTAGCCCGAATATTTAGCTTTTGCTAAATAGAATAGTACAGGTTTATAGTTTGCTGTATAGCAACACAAAGCCTTGATCTATAACACTGTCCTTGGCTATGCCGTTGTATGTGTTCATTGTAAAGATACGTGGGCATTGCTCTGCGGCTGCTCTGTCAGGATCTGAACAGTCGTTCTCCGCATTTTAAGAGCTTCTTGCAGGGATGTCATGGAAAGACGGCATTAACATAATATTCTGTCAGTGGCCTCCGCTCAGCTCGATTGTAATTATGTTAAGATGGAGCAAATTGCACTTGAATTTCCCTGAAGAAAAGCAGACTACATGTGACGGGGAGGGAAACTCGGGATGCAGCCAGTGTTCAGTAGTTTATTAGAGGCAGAGGGGAATTGGTATTTGCCTGTCTCACATCCGTACATAATGTGGGGAATGTGCTATATTCTCTGTATACATTCATGTCTTTTAAAGTGTACGTTTGAATACAACTGAGTTGTCCACATTGGGAAGACCATTTTTGTTAGCAGCTGGGACCCTCCGTTTGCAGTAGCTGGGTTTGGGGTAGCTCCAATGCTACACAGGGTTGCCCAGATACCGTTAAGGTGTCACCATGTGTTGCTAATCTCCAGAAGTGATGGTAAGGCGTGGGTCTGCAAATAACCAGTATGCATCTTTATTGGAGGGGCTCAAGTGCAAAACAATACAGGCAAGGCACTGAGCTGGCTTCTCCAGTCTTCTCCCTTGCAGAAGAAGGCTTTTTGCTGAGAAAAGGCCTGAGCTAGTTGTCCC
The DNA here is from genome assembly GCF_014858855.1 of Bufo gargarizans. Lineage (NCBI taxonomy): Eukaryota > Metazoa > Chordata > Amphibia > Anura > Bufonidae > Bufo > Bufo gargarizans. Next base: position 325,688,569 of record NC_058085.1, on the reverse strand, counting down.
TCTCTCTCTCTCTCTCTCAGAAAGCTGAATTCTTAAAAAATCAGACCACTGTCCGGCACTGCAGGCATAGAGATCAGTCCTTGGGGTGAATAGGATTCTTTTTATTATAGTCAACGCGTTTCAAGGGCAAAGGGCCCCCTTCGTCAGGACAATATACAGAATCATGTTCTGTATATTGTCCTGACGAAGGGGGCCCTTTGCCCTTGAAACGCGTTGACTATAATAAAAAGAATCCTATTCACCCCAAGGACTGATCTCTATGCCTGCAGCGCCGGACAGTGGTCAGATTTTTTAAAGAATTCTGCATACCTATTTCCCTGGAACCATTTGGACAGGAAAAGACCCAGGCAGCAGCACGGCATCCCCTAATGCTGGTGGGGAAATATACCAGCTAAGGCACATCCAGCTGTTGTGACTGTTCACAACAGAATCCGGTAAGCGAATTACGCACCATAACTGTATATCTCCTATAAGGCGGTACCACACATGAGGCGCTGTGTTTTTTTGTTTTTTTGTCTTTTCTCCTTTCTCTCAGAAAGCTGGTACTCTGGCCAAAGGGCTGGTAGCCGAGGGTCTGTGGTTGAGTCATCCAGCTGGGCTTCTGGTTAAACGGCTGGTGATTCAGGATCTGTGGCAGAGTATCCCCATACCAGAGTCTTCTTGTGGTCACTTGTGGAGCCTGACAGAGTCTCTTCTACTAAGCACTGGTCCCTATCTGCAGAAACTAGGGGCTCTGACTGCTCTCCTTATATACAGTTGCTAACTAAACCAGTACCTTCTAGTGGGAGGGGTGGAGTGGAGAAACATAGCCTAAACAGAAGCATAGACTCAGAGAGTTTCAATATAAGTCTATGGGAATGACTAAGCAGTTTTCCAATACATAAATAAGTCTTCAGATGTAATGAACAGAATATATTATCATTAACATATAAAATGCAGTTCAACAATATAAAACAGTAGAAGTGTAAACAACAGCATAAATTATAGTCCAAGTTATAGTTCCAAGTGCACTAAAGTAGTGAGTTGATGGCTTTGCGTAGTAGCAATAGGGGCAAATGTCCACAAATGTCCACAGTCCAAAGTACCCTTACTCCAGGACTCTACAAAGTAATTAGCTTTTGCAGTGCCATTACATGGTAAATGAAGCATTACACAATTCTCATTGACAATATACTGTTGGTTTAAAGTAGGGGTGTGACTGTTTGAAAGGTTGCATATTTTATAGTGTCCTCAAATCAAGTCACGGGTTTCCTTTAAGTAGAAGGGTAACAAGCTCTGCAGACCCCTCATTGGTGACTGGTAGAAGTCCAGGCCCCACTAAAAATGTCTTCTGACATCTCTCAGGTACATAAGCACATATAGGAAATTGTTACAAACCTGATTTCTGATTCTAAACGCCTCAGTGATTTTCATGTTGAGTAATCAAGAAGATTTGGAGAGGTGGTTGCTCCAGTTCGAGTTGGAAGCAGGTGTAAGGACATGACTAAACTAGTTATTAGTAGAAGTCAACAAGCACAGGCGTAATCCATAAATGCATCCAAGATCATAACCTAGGAGGGTAACGGCCAATGTGCTTAGGCCTGTACTGAACCAGCAATGCAGAGGTAAAAACAAAATCAGAAACCAAGAAACGGAGTGAATGTCAGGAATAGGGTGCACCCAAAAGCTTAGGAGGCAGCTAGATCTGAGAATTATGAAAGAAGCTGATGCAAGATATTCTTCACCTGGGAGTGTTGAAAAAACATACTGATGGTGTTTTTCTGCTGCTCCGGTTGCAATAGCAATGTGAAGTGCAGATGGGTGAACATGATTGAGTTAAAAAACTAACACAGTATCAACAGGATTAAAAGTGAAGAAATACAACACAAACTGGCACTTGGCACATCAAAAAAGAAGACCCAGAAAAGGTATTGAAGATTAAAAGTGTTGATTTCTATTGTTAATCTGTTTTCCACTAGTCCTAACAACAGCAAAGTGTTGAGGCATATCTGCCCTTGTGTACTAATAGGGCAGATGGAACTTTAATAAAATAATTACTTTATTGATTAAACCCTCCCCCTCTACCATATAAGCTATGTAGCCCACCCTCTAAATTTGTTATTATATAGGAAAAAATGTAAATTAGGGGGAAACTTCTGCTGCTGTTAGGACTAAGGGAAAACAGATTTAATCAATGCTTCCCTTATGTCCTAGCAGGAGCATTGAAGGGGTTGTCCAACAAAAAATATTCTCCAGTTTTTAAACTAAGAACTGGATCTGAACTGTTTTGTTAATATATGTAATTAAAAAAAATTAGCATAACCACTGAGTTATTCAATAAAATATATCTGTATAGTGCTATCTGCTGTTTTTTTTTTTTTTTCCTTATTTCTTTGTTCTGCTCAATGAGAAGGCTGCATATGTTTCATCTTTAAATTGCCTCTTGAGTTGTGACAGGGAGAGAGCTGCAGCAGAAAGGACACGCCTTCTGAGCTTCAGCAGAAAAGACACTCCCCTTGAACTGTCAGCTTGATATAAATCTAGCAGAGCAATGAATGGGGAGATCTCTGGATCCATGTGAGGTACAGGGCTGGTTCTAGCTTCGTTAGAAAGAGGTTGTCATGTACTGTATGATGTCTGATTTTCATTTTTTACATTAGTCATGAGATAACCCCTTTAAGGAACTACCAGGAAGTATCCCCATAGGGAGGGTCTTCTTACAAAATAGAATTCAGAATGGACGCCCAAAGGCCATACTCTCTGAATTCCAGGAAGACAAACTATAATGGTTGAAAAAATAAAAGGTGAGCTCCACAAAGCTGAACTACTGCACAAGACGTGGAAACAACACAAGTTGAATGGACTCTAATACATCAGGAGGATCCCGATCCTGTGACACAAAGGAAAGTCTGATGGCTTCTCTAATTCTCCTGCTAATGGTAGGTTTGGAAGCTTTTAGGTCCTGATTTCTACCACAAAAGAAAGAACAAAAGATTCTCTGTTTTCCTAATCTTGCGAGACCTATCCAGGTAGATCTGGCAAGGTCTGGGGCATGAAGTCTACATTCCGCCTCAGAGGAAGGGTTTGAACAAAAAGACAGGCAGGGAAATCACCTGGTCTAGAATCTGAAACAAGTCAACCTTTGGAGAAAAAGGAAGGAAAGGGGGGATATATGGCTCTGAAGGTGAGAAAGCCTGGTTCTCCTATTCTTTAGGCCTGTGATGGCTAACCTCCGGCCCTCCAGCTGTGGTAAAACTACAACTCCCAAGATGCACATTTGCTTGGCTGTTCTCAGAACGCCACCGAAATTAATGGAGCATGCTGGGAGTAGTCGTTTCAACAAAGCCGGAGTGCCGGAGGTTACCATCACTGCTTTAGGCCGAATGCACAAGGCTGTGAGCGGTCTGTGGTATCCCGGCCTGGCATCCTGCTGACAGCAGGAACGCACGGCTTCATTGGTTGCTATGACGCCGTGCGCTTCATGCCGCCGCTGCACTACAGTAATACACTCGTATAGATCATACGAGTGTATTACTGTAGTGCAGCGGCGGCAAGAAGAGCACATCGTCATAACAACCAATGACACCGTGGCCTCCTGCTGTCAGCAGGATGCCAGACCGGGATACCACGGACCGCTCACGTCTGTGTTTTCCACGGCCGTATGCATTCGGCCTTAGGCGGATGTTATGACTAAGGCAACTTTCACACTAGCGTTTCTAGTTTCCAGTACTGAGATCCGTCATAGGGTTTCAATACCGGAAAAAAACACTTCCGTTTTGTCCCCATTCATTGTCAATGGGGACAAAATGTAACTGAACAGAAAGGAAGAAACCAAAAAACAAAAAAATATAGTGGCAATTCTGGAGGAGCTGCTCAACCCCAGACACTGTGGCGTGTCTTTAATTAGGGGGAGCAGCCCGACCGCATGTGGACCGCAGTAATCGACTGACCCCAGCAAAATATGCATACAATGGAGGATGTCGGCGCGGTCCACATGCACCACAAGAGCAAACTACACGGAATGTAGCAATCATATGAAACACAGAGAAAGAATGCACCAAACAGATGTAACACTGACTATGCTGGCAAGACACAAATTATGGTATTTAAAGCTGAGACTTTTGCCAATATGTTCCAGTAATGGAGATATCGGAGCCCATCATGCACCACGTCACTGTTCTCAGCATGGCAAGGGGTCCTAACCGCTGCTCTAACTATGGTGTGAACACGGTCTGGGGGTGATATAATTCAGCTCACAGCAAAGCTTCCCACAAACGCCCAGCATGAATGCTGCGGTTGTGCAATGTGAATGCTGCGTTTCTAGTTTCCGGTACTGAGATCCCTCATAGGGTTTCAATACCGGAAAAAAACACTTCCGTTTTGTCCCCATTCATTGTCAATGGGGACAAAGTGTAACTGAACAGAAAGGAATGCTCCAAAAAGCATTCTGTTCCGTTTGGTTGCGTTCTCATACCGGAGAGCAAACCGCAACATGCTGCAGTTTTCTTTTCGTCATGGGATGCGGAACAAGACGGAGCCATCATGACCTACAATGCAAGTCAATGGGGACGGATCCGTTTTCTCTGACACTATCTGACACAATAGAAAACAGATGCGTCCCCCATTGACTTTCAGTGGAGTTCATGACGGATCCGCATTTCCTATGTTTTTTTTTTGTTTTTTTTAATTTATAAAATTTTTATTTTATACAACACAACAAGGTACAAGTAAAGTTACTGACACACCTCGCAGGGCATGTTGCGTTACAAAGAGATCAAGTCACTTATCACACACAATACCGCCGTGGCACACCATACCGTATTCCCAGTACTATATAGATATACAGCATCATTTAGGAAGATTCCTGTATCCGTTTTAACGGAGACTAAAGGATCTCAATAACATTATGAGGAGGTAAGTTATGATGAAAATCATGGAAAATTTACTGTGAGTAGCAAGGGTGCCTGTACTTTTGCCACAGATGCCATTGGCGTTGAAATTTCGGGTGGTTTCTTGCTTCCCATGAGGAAATTTCCTCAAACCTAAAAATTTGATCTATCTTCAATTTCCATTGTTCAATGGGGGGAGGTGATGTAGACAGCCAAAATTTAGGTATTAATAATCTAGCTGCTATTAAGAGCTGCTTGAAAAGAAAAGGTATAGGATGTATTTCCTTATCTACATCAAGATTAAGGAGGGCTCTGCTCGCTGACATTTGTATTTTTGTCTTACAGATAAAATTGCTAATCTGAAATATTTCTATCCACCAAGTCCTAATAATTGGGCAGTCCCACCAAATGTGGAGGAAGGTTCCTCTATTTTTGCCACATCTCCAACAGACATCAGAGGCTGTGGGCGAATACAGGGCTGTAATATCTGGTGTCTTGTACCATCTGGTGAGGATTTTATATCCATTTTCCTGTATGCGCACACATCTAGACAGTTGGTGTGGGGATGATAGGGCCTTTGACAAAGCAGAAAAGGGAATTTCCTGACCTAAATCCTTTTCCCAATGCCTGATAAACGCCGGTGTGGTGAAAGGCGATGGCATATTGAGTCTTCTATATATTTGTGAGATCAATCTTCTCGGAGGGATAGGGTCTGAGATGAGAACCTCTGACCACTGTAAAGGGCGAAAGAGGTCGCTTTTGGTAATGTGTTGAGATAGGAATGCGTGTGCATATGATGTAGAGGAGATATGCTGGCCATCGATATTGAAAAGTTTTTGGAACTCCTTAAGTCGAAGTATGGTGCCATTAGTGTCAAAGAAAGACAATATTGGGGTAGATGAGTCCCTCAGTTCTTTAGGGGTACATTCAATGAGCGCAGGTAGAGCAGTACCCAGGATGTCTTTGATTGAGAGAAGTGGGGAAGGAAAAGGAATTGAGCAGTGGGAAGATTGAAACCACTTCCATGCATTGATGGTGGCCTGGATAATAGGATATGGTGATGAGGGAAACGTACAAGAGCTTCCTTGCGCTAATAATAGGGATCTAAAGGGTTTGCGCATCAGGTCTTGCTCTATCGCAACCCAGGGCTTCATGTTATCAGGTCTGAGCCAGTCTATTGCTCTAGATAGCAAAATGGCTTTTCCATAAAGTTCTGGGTCAGGTAGTGCAATGCCTCCAAAACATTTAGGGCGTGATAATAGCTCGTACGACAGTCTAGGTTTCTTTCCCTTCCAGATAAAGGATCGAAAAAGTTTTTTTAGAGAATTATAATAAGTTTTGGGGACTGGGATAGGCAGAACCTGTTGTAGGTAGGTAAGGCGAGGAAGAATCAAAGACATGAGCAGGTTTTTCCTACCGAACCAGGATATAGTTGGGATATCCAGTTTACTTATGCTATGAGAAATGTTATCCAATAATGGAGTATAATTCAGTGAATATAACTCAGAGGGTTTAGGGCTGATTTTAATTCCCAAATACGTTATGGTAGGAGAGGACCAATTGAAGGGGGAGTCTCTCCCTAGGCTTCTTTGGGTTGAGTGAGGGATACCTATACAGATTACTAATGATTTTTGTTTGTTGATTTTAAAATTGGAAATGGCGCTATATATGTCTAAATGTTTTTGGATTACAGGTAGGGATTCCTTTGGATTGGACGTCATGATCATAATGTCATCCGCGAAGGCGGCAATTTTATGGTCCGTACCTCCCAATGTAACTCCACATATCCCCGAGTCATTTCTTAATTTTAGGAGGAGCGGTTCCAGGGCCAAGACAAATAACAGGGGGGATAACGGACACCCCTGTCTGGTACCGTTTTGAATTGAGAAGGGATCCGATAGGTCACCATTTATCATAACAGAGGCCGATGCTTGAGCATACATTGCAAAGGTGGCCTGTGCAAAGGGATCAGGTAGGCCAAATCGAGCCAGGATATTTCGCAGATAAGACCAGCTGATTCTATCGAATGCTTTTTCTGCATCCGTGCTTAACAGTAAAAGCGGTTTTGAGTGGATGGAAGAGAACTGTATTATATTCAGCACTCTAGCCGTATTGTCCCTACCCTCCCTGCCTTTGACAAAGCCCACCTGATCCCCGTGCACTATAGATGGGAGGAAAACTGCAAGTCGGTTAGCTAACAACTTAGCCAATAATTTAAGGTCAATGTTAAGGAGGGAAATGGGCCTGTAGTTAGCACAGTGTTTGGGATCCTTCCCTTCTTTAGGGATCAATGTGATGTGTGCTAGTGTCATGTCCCTGGAAAGCTTCTCTCCTGTAAGGCCAAATTACAAACCTCTAATAGGTGGGGAAGTAATCGTTGTTGAAACGTTCTGTAGTATTGGACCGGAAAGCCGTCCGGGCCTGGGCTTTTCCCTGAGGGGGATTGTTTCAATGCAGTCTCTAATTCCTCTAAGGTGAAAGGGGAAGCTAATTTCTGTTTTTGGACTTCAGAAATAGTTGGCAGAGGGAGTGAATCTAGAAAGGAGTTAAGGGTAGTTGTCAGGTTTTCGGGGGCTATTGTGTGGGGCAGATTATAAAGGGATTCGTAGAATTCCCGAAATTGGGCGCCTATTTCTTTGGAGGAGTACAGAGGTAGGCCTTGGGGGGATTCTAATTGGTGTATGTAATTTGACGATCTCCTATTTTTTATCCTGTTCATCATAAACTTGGACGTTTTGTCCCCATGTGCAAAAAATTTGTGTTGCGAATTTAAGAATAGCTTAGCTGAGGAGTGCAGTAGCATGGCTTTCAACTCCGCTCTGGTATCAGATAATTCTTGGAGTTGCGAGGCAGAAAAGGATTTCTTATGTTGTGACTCCAGGGAATCTATTTTCTGAAGTAAGCTGTCGATTTTTTTGTTTCTTTCTTTCTTCTGGTGAGCCCCTATACTAATGAAGTGTCCCCTTATAAAAGGTTTGTGGGCATCCCATAAGGATAGAGCTGAAACATCTGGGACTTTGTTAAGGGTAAAGTATTCGTCAAGGAGTCCAGCTATCTTATCTCTAGTATTCAGGTTCCCTAAAAGGGACTCGTTTAAACGCCACGTAAACTTGTGTTGTTTGGTACCGGAGTTGATACTGAGAGGGATATGGGGGCGTGGTCCGACAGGTGGATAGACCCTATTTGGGGATTGTGGCAAAGCTGGAGATGCTGTTTGGATATGAACAGGTAATCTAAGCGATGATATGACCCATGTGCAGAAGAATAGAACGTATAGTCGCTGCTGGTGGGATAAAATGTGCGCCAAACATCTATCAGGTGAAGATTCCATAGGCCCTCTCTGATATAGCGGAGAGTCTTTAGCGCCAGAGCAGATTTTGATGCTGACGAATCTAATTGGGGGTTCAAAGTGGCATTAAGGTCACCTCCTGTTACTATCAGACCCTCTGCAAATGATTCAATGATGGGGAAAACCTTGGAGAACCAGTTATAGTGACCAGTGTTCGGTGCATAGAGGTTAATGAATGTGTATATCTGGGGACCTATAGTACCCTTGACCATTATGTAGCGACCGTCAGGGTCCTGTAGTTGTGAGCTACATTGGAAGGGAACTCTCCTCTGGAACCCAACACTCACACCACCCGAAGCAGAGGAATCACCTCCACAATGGTACCATTGGGAATAGTGGCCATGCGAAAGGTTAGGGTAATGGTTGAACTTAAAGTGCGTCTCCTGGAGAAGTAGGACATTGGCTCCCAATTTGCGTAACAATGAAAAAACCTGACTCCTTTTAGATGGAGAATTAAAGCCTTCGACATTGTAAGACGCAAATAATAGGTCAGTCATGATATGTGTAATACAACGTGTTACCTTGCTGAATGACCTTCCCCCTCCAGGAGAGCGCACTGATACTGAGGCTGCAAAGTGAAGGCCGAGCGAGTCCAGGCTCCAGAGGGAGTTCTTGCTTCTTTCGGGCTTTTAAGATAAACAATACATGTACCTTCAAAACAATATAAAAACGATGAACCAAACAGAAGAAAACATAGTTAAGAGATTCAGAGTAACTGTACCCATGAATATGGGTTTGAACAATATGTGAACAGTACCCAATACAATGGGCTTGAACAGTGAGAGTTGCCTGGGTAACATTATCAGTTACCAGGGTCACAAGGGGGAAGATGGTCATTCAACCCTATTGTGATCCTCCACGCACAAATTGTGCATCCCTTTGATGAGATCAAGAGACAGACATATAAGAGGCTAGGGTGAGGACAGGTGAAAGGGGGATAAGGGCTGTGCCGACTAATGCAGCAAATAAGAGATTATTTATAGGAGAGGAGAGGATATATGAAAGATAAAAAAGACATTAGGAATAGCTTATGAGAGAGATGGAAGAGACAAAGCGAGTCGTTACGTTAGTAGAGCCAGTCTCTATGGTGTGGGTTGCGTGTTCCTCCGCTTGAACTTCTGGGCCTTTGGTGTTCGTGGTAGCTCAAAGGGAACGGGCCTCGGCAGGTCAGGAAGCTCTGTAATATCTTGATAAAGTTCCCAGTTCTCGATCTCAAGAGGTGGGATCTGCAGGTGTTCGTACGCTCCCATCAGGTCAGCAAAGGTGTTGATAGTGAGGCGGCGTCCTGCATGGGCGAACGAAATCCCAAAGGGAAAGGTCCATCTGTACAGGATCTTGTTCTTCCTGAGCCAATCCGTCAAAGGCTTAAGCGATCTTCTTTTCTTTAATGTAGACGGGGCCAGGTCTTGATAAATCAGGATTCTGGAGTCTTCATATGCCAGGTCTTCTTGGTTCCTAGCTGCTTCTAGGACAGCGGTCTTCACTTGAAAATTCAGGAACCTGCAAATTACATCCCTTGGCGGTTCCGTCCCTTTAGGCTTAGGCCTGAGCGCTCTGTGTGCACGTTCAAGGACAATATCGGAGCGGCCATCAGAGCCTAACAGGGAGCAGCATATATCTATCACGGCCCCAGGAATATCATCCGCAGCGACTGTCTCTGGTATCCCCCTGAATCGCAGGTTGTTCCTGCGCCCTCTGTTCTCTTGGTCCTCCAGGGCATTATGGAGGTCATTCAGGTGTGTGCGGCATTTTTGAAAGGAGGAGGCTGTAGCTATTTGATGCTCGAGCACTGCGGTCTGTTGCGCTTCCAGGGTAACTACCCTGTCTCCAATATGCTGGATATCTTGGCGCGTGGCAGTGAGCTCAGTTAGAATTGGCTCCATCGCTTTACTCAGCGACTGTTTCAGGAAACGGCGGGTAATCGGCAGCGCCGTCTTACTATGTGAGTCCTCTGTATCGCTCTCCCCTTCTGACATGTCAGCCGCGCGCTCGCTCACCTTAGGAAGCGGGTTCGGCGCCATCTTGTTTTCTCTTGCCGCCACTGTGGCCGCCGCTTTTTTAATAAATTTATCCATGTCGCCGTTGTTATTCGGCTGCCTGGCAGCTCCAGAGGTGTCTCCGGCTCTCGGGTGCCCGATTTTCACCATGCTGGTGTCTGTCCGCTGGTGTAAGCTGGTGTTGTAGAGGATCTACTGCGGAGAGCTCCGAACTATGCGGCCATCACGGTCCGGCGCTAGCTCCGCCCCCCCTATGTTAAAGATAATACGACCGGATCCGTTCATAACGGATGCAGACGGTTGTATTATGAGTAACGGAAGTGTTTTTGCTGAACCCTGCTGGATCCAGCAAACACGCTAATGTGAAAGTAGCCTAATAAAAAGTTGATCTTTATGGAAAGTGTTTTGTGGTTATCGGGTTCGGGTAGTGAAGGAAATCCCTCATGCATTATGGTATTGGTAGTTTATGGTATTGGATAACCCCTTTAACCCCTTCAGAAGTTCAAATGGAGCAGAACATAAACCTTGTAAAGTAATAGACAAATCCCACTGAAGAACTGTTTCCGGAGGGGGAAACACTTTGCATCTGCTTAAATACTTATAGACCTAGATGTGCAAAATTGTAAAGAGCGAGTGTGATAAACCCATGAATTTTTTAAAACAAATTTCAGTTTATACCGATATTATTGTGCGTTCATATTAGAAAATGAGTTCATTAGAGATCAGATCCCAATTAGGAAGATACATGGCTGAGGAACTGCCCATCTGTTGTGCCACATGGCACCTCCAGTAATTTATCCTCAGTGGTTTGGTCATTAGTTATTGGCTACGTCTCTGGTGTCTCAGTGCCCAACCTGACAAACTATGACAATTATTTCTTGGGCAGAGAACTGGTCTACCCGCAGCAGGTTTTGGAAGAGAGAACTGTGGTCTACTTGAGACTAATCATCCCTATTGGGTAATATGACCCTAGTGATATCATGTTAATGAGATCAATCCTGCATTTAAGGCCTCATGCTCCCGGCTGTTGCACGGCCGTTCCGTGCATTGGGGACCGCAATTTGCAGTCCCCAATTCATGGGCAACGTCCGTGCGACGGCCCGGGACGGATCGAGACCCGGTCAACTTGAATAGGTCCGTGATCCGTCTGCACTGCAAAAATAGAACATGTTCTATTTTTTTGCGGTGCAGAGGCACGGACAGAAACACCACGGATAGAAACACCACAGTCCGGACCGCAGCCCCATTCACAGCTGTACCGCAATACTGCCACGGCCGTGTGCGTGAGGCCTTAAGCACATTTTTATTTTTTTGATGTTCCAGAGAAAACTAAGTAGTTAAAGGTTCTGTTAGGGGATATTCACATGCAGCAGACTTCTTCTAGACATTTGCACTGAAAATCAGTTCCATTCATGTGAATGGGTTTGTTTTAGTGTCAAGCACATGGATTTCTGCATTTTGCCTTGGGGCGAATGCGGCTGCATGTAAATTCCTCCTTGAGATCTGCTAGGATCAGTTTCCATTACAAGAAAATGTTGATGGGAACAAGAACCTAACAGGGGCGGACTGTAGAACCTGCACCGAAAATGCTAGACACAGAAGTAATGGTCTGATGTGGTATTTGGTTCTGCTGGGGCAGTATATTGTGCTGCACTGTGGTTGATTCTGCTGGGGCAGTATATTGTGCTGCACTGTGGAATTTGGTTGTGTTGGGGCATAAATTGTGCTGCACTATGGCATTTGGCTCTGCTGGTGCAGTATATTGTGCCGCACTGTGGTATTTGGCTTTGCTGGGGCAGTATATTGTGCCGCACTGCGGTATTTGGTTCTGCTGGGGCAGTATATTGTGCCGCACTGTGGTATTTGGTTCTGCTGGGGCGGTATATTGTGCTGCACTGTGGTATCTGGTTCTGCTGGGGCAGTATATTGTGCTGCACTGTGGTATCTGGTTCTGCTGGGGCAGTATATTGTGCTGCACTGTGGTATTTGGCTCTGCTGGGGCAGTATATTGTGCTGCACTGTGGTATTTGTTTCTGCTGGGGCAGTATATTGTGCTGCACTGTGGTATCTGGTTCTGCTGGGGCGGTATATTGTGCTGCACTGTGGTATTTGGTTCTGCTGGGGCAGTATATTGTGCTGCACTGTGGTATCTGGTTCTGCTGGGGCAGTATATTGTGCTGCACTGTGGTATCTGGTTCTGCTGGGGCGGTATATTGTGCTGCACTGTGGTATTTGGTTCTGCTGGGGCAGTATATTGTGCTGCACTGTGGTATCTGGTTCTGCTAGGGCAGTATATTGTGCTGCACTGTAGTATTTGGCTCTGCTGGGGCAATAAATTGTGCTGCACTGTGGTATTTGGCTCTGCTGGTGCAGCACTTTGTGACCCAATATGGCAGGAATCCTCAAACTGCGGCCCTCCAGCTGTAAAACTACAACTCCCACAATGCCTTGCTGTAGGCTGATACCTGTAGGCTGTTCGAGCATGCTGGGAGTTGTAGTTTTGCAACAGCTGGAGGGCCGCAGTTTGAGGATGCCTGCAATAAGGTAATGCTGGGTCTGCCTACAACATGGGGCAACTTTTAGTTTTTTTCTAAGGACACTTTAAGCTCTCAGTCCGACCCTGGGACCTAAAATAGACACATGTAAATGAAACATGACAATGAAAATAATTCTGAAATGGTGAATACCCACACTCTCCTACAGTCAAATTCCTTCTCAACAATGATATAGTTAGGCCCCATGCACACGGCCGTGTTTCACGGCCGTGTGCGGGCCGTGGAACCGCGGCCTGGATCCCTCCTGAGAGCAGGAGCGCACGGCGTCACTGGTTGCTATGACGCCGTGCGCTCCCTGCTGCCGGCACAGTACAGTAATACACTGGTATAGATCATAACAGTGTATTAATGTATTGCGGCGGCAGCAGGGAGCGCACGGCGTCATAGCAACCAGTGACGCCGTGCGCTCCTGCTCTCAGGAGGGATCCAGGCCGCGGTTCCACGGCCGTGAAACACGGCCGTGTGCATGGGGCCTAAGCATCATTTTCCTTTCTACAGGCAATGAGGGGAATCTATCCTGCACTCCAGAATTCAGGCTGCAAAAAGTAGCAAAATAAGTGTTTTTCACTATATCTGCAAAAACAAACAAAAAAGAAACACATTTAGCATTTTTAAAACACTTACTCCAGTTTTAAAAAGCGGGTAGGAAAGTGGATGCGATTATCCCGTAGACAAGATTTAAGCCTCATTCACATGTCCGTGCTCAAATCCGTGAAAAAGTAGTCACCAGTGATGCCTCCATGAAGACGTCTGTGAAGGATCCGTGTTTCACAGATACCGTGCAGCTGAAAAATTATTTTCATTGCATCTCTTCCTAATGATCCGTGAAACACAGATGGCATCCGTGGATTTCACAGACCCATAGACTATAATGGGTGTGATGGATCCGTGAACATGGACAAAATAGAGTATGCATCAATGCTAAAAACACGGACCCACAGACCGTGGTAAAACACGAATGTGTGAATACACACATTAAAATATATGGATCCTTCATGGACATCTTCACGGATGAACCACTGACCATCTTATCACGGATGTAATCATGTGTGAAAGAGGCCTAAGTCTCGAGGAGCAGGGTACTAAATAGGGATGAGCGAATCGACTTTGGATGAAATATCCGAAGTCGATTCGCATAAAACTTTGTTCTAATACTGTACGGAGCAGGAGCTCTGTACAGTATTAGAATGTATTGGCTCCGATGAGCCGAAGTTATTGCTTCGCAAGACTTTGTGTAATAACTTCATAAATTATTTTGTACTGTAAAAAAAAAAGCATTTTCCATACTTTAGAACAAAGTTTTATGCAAATTGACTTCGGATGTTTCATCCGAAGTCGATTCGCTCATCCCTAGTACTAATCTTTCAACAGGCATGGATTGTGCACCTCTTAAGATGGACATACAAATTAGACAGGTGGCAAACCTTTTCATTAGGTGGTATGTGTGCAAAATGGTGCATCTGACCCTCGCCCACTTTCTGACGGAGCTCCGCTTACTTTTACTAAGCCCCACACCCTTGGCGAGCATGTCAGAAAAAAAGTGTAGAAAACCTAGATGCGCCAAATTGTGACACATTTTTAGACAGATTTTTGATGCAGACACATTAGTAAATCTGGGCCATTTTGTGTCATTTTATTTATTCCCACATTTCTAGAATCAACTGTAAAACATATGAAAAAACTTGTGTGGTCAACAGATACCACATGTGTACAACTGTTATGGGCAGAGTGTGCACCCACTGTGCCAACCAACCAGCTTCACGAGGGTGTTAATCCTGGCTGTCCCCTGGTTTTCACCCTTAAACCCCTAAAGACATCTGGCCTTTGATGCAGAGGACCCTCCAGGCTGCTACCTCTTGGAATAGTCCGGGTGTGGTTCCTTGCCGACTCACTGGGGTCAGAGACACTGAGGGATCAGGCATCTAGTCAGGATGCAGGCAGAGTACGTGCAAATCTGTGAAACAGTCCAGAGATCAGGGCAGGCGGTTCAGGGTCAATGCTGTGAACAGACATGGATCAGGTCAGACGGCAGAGCCAGGAACCAAGAACCAGACAGAAGAGTAAAGCTCTTTGGTAGGGCCTAGCAAGCAAGTGAAACCAAAAGCTATCTACAGTATTGCTCAGGCAAGAGGTGGGATAAACAGCTCAGCATACACACTCACCTAAAGAATTATTAGGAACACTTGTTCTATTTCTCATTAATGCGATTATCTAGTCAACCAATCACATGGCAGTTGCTTCAATGCATGTAGGGTTGTGGTCCTGGTCAAGACAATCTCCTGAACTCCAAACTGAATGTCAGAATGGGAAAGAAAGGTGGGCTACAACAGCAGAAGACCCCACCGGGTACCACTCATCTCCACTACAAATAGGAAAAAGAGGCTACAATTTGCACAAGCTCACCAAAATTGGGCTGTTGAAGACTGGAAAAACGTTGCCTGGTCTGATGAGTCTCGATTTCTGTTGAGACATTTAACCGCCTCCGGACCGCCTAACGCAGATCTGCGGTCCGGAGGCGGCAGCTCTGCGCAGAGTGACGCATATACGCGTCATCTCGCGAGAGCCGTGACTTCCTGTGAACGCGCGCACACAGGCGCACGCGTTCACAGGAACGGAAGGTAAGAGACAGGATCTCCAGCCTGCCAGCAGCGATCGTTCGCTGGCAGGCTGGAGATGCGTTTTTTTAACCCCTAACAGGTATATTAGACACTGTTTTGATAACAGCGTCTAATATACCTGCTACCTGGTCCTCTGGTGGTCCCTTTTGTTTGGATCGACCACCAGAGGACACAGGTAGCTAAGTAAAGTACCACCAAACACCACTACACTACCCCCCCCCCCCCCGTCACTTATTAACCCCTTATGAACCCCTGATCACCCCATATAGACTCCCTGATCACCCCCTGTCATTGATCACCCCCCTGTCAGGCTCCGTTAAGACGTCCGTATGATTTTTACGGATCCACGGATACATAGATCGGATCCGCAAAACACATACGGACGTCTGAATGGAGCCTTACAGGGGGGTGATCAATGACAGGCGGGTGATCACCCATATAGATTCCCTGATCACCCCCCTGTCAGGCTCCATTCAGACGTCCGTATGATTTTTACGGATCCACGGATCGGATCCGCAAAACACATACGGACGTCTGAATGGAGCCTTACAGGGGGGTGATCAATGACAGGGGGGTGATCACCCATATAGATTCCCTGATCACCCCCCTGTAAGGCTCCATTCAGACGTCCGTATGATTTTTACGGATCCATGGATCGGATCAGCAAAACACATACGGACGTCTGAATGGAGCCTTACAGGGGGGTGATCAATGACAGGGGGGTGATCACCCATATAGACTCCCTGATCACCCCCCTGTCATTGATCACCCCCCCTGTAAGGCTCCATTTAGACATTTTTTTGGGCACAAGTTAGCGGAAATAGATATTTTATTTTTATTTTATTTTTCTTACAAAGTCTCATATTCCACTAACTTGTGTCAAAAAATAAAATCTCACATGAACTCACCATACCCCTCACGGAATCCAAATGCATAAATTTTTTTAGACATTTATATTCCAGACTTCTTCTCACGCTTTCGGGCCCCTAAAATGCCAGGGCAGTATAAATACCCCACATGTGACCCCATTTCGGAAAGAAGACACCCCAAGGTATTCCGTGAGGGGCATATTGAGTCCATGAAAGATCGAAATTTTTGTCCCAAGTTAGCGGAAAGGGAGACTTTGTGAGAAAATACAAAAAAAAAAAAAAAAAAACAATTTCCGCTAACTTGTGCCAAAAAAAAAAAAAATTTTTATGAACTCGCCATGCCCCTCATTGAATACCTTGGGGTGTCTTCTTTCCAAAATGGGGTCACATGTGGGGTATTTATACTGCCCTGGCATTTTAGGGGCCCGAAAGCGTGAGAAGAAGTCTGGGATCCAAATGTCTAAAAATGCCCTCCTAAAAGGAATTTGGGCCGCTTTGCGCATCTAGGCTGCAAAAAAGTGTCACACATGTGGTATCGCCGTACTCAGGAGAAGTTGGGCAATGTGTTTTGGGGTGTCATTTTACATATACCCATGCTGGGTGAGAGAAATATCTTGGTCAAATGCCAATTTTGTATAAAAAAAAAATTGGAAAAGCTGTCTTTTGCCGAGATATTTCTCTCACCCAGCATGGGTATATGTAAAATGACACCCCAAAACACATTCCTCAACTTCTCCTGAGTACGGCGATACCAGATGTGTGACACTTTTTTGCAGCCTAGGTGGGCAAAGGGGCACACATTCCAAAGAGCACCTTTCGGATTTCACCGGTCATTTTTTACACATTTTGATTTCAAACTACTTCTCACGCATCTGGGCCCCTAAAATGCCAGGGCAGTATAACTACCCCACAAGTGACCCCATTTTGGAAAGAAGACACCCCAAGGTATTTTGTGATGGGCATAGTGAGTTCATGGAAGTTTTTATTTTTTGTCACAAGTTAGTGGAATATGAGACTTTGTAAGAAAAAAAAAAAAAAAATATCATTTTCCGCTAACTTGTGACAAAAAATAAAAAGTTCTATGAACTCACTATGCCCATCAGTAAATACCTTAGGGTGTCTACTTTCCGAAATGGGGTCATTTGTGGGTTTTTTCTACTGTCTGGGAATTGTAGAACCTCAGGAAACATGACAGGTGCTCAGAAAGTCAGAGCTGCTTTAAAAAGCGGAAATTCACATTTTTCTACCATAGTTTGTAAACGCTATAACTTTTACCCAAACATTTTTTTTAATCAAAGACATGTAGAACAATAAATTTAGAACAATAATTTTAGGCGAGTGTATAAGAAGGCTGATGAGCGCATTAGTCAAACAGCTGAACACAGAGCAAAAGAGAAATTAACCCTTGCAGTGCTGCGGGGAGAAGTTCATGAATAGACACTAATACACAGAGAGACTTCGTAAACAGGCTGTAGCCTGGCAGCTGGCCCCGGGCAGAAGCTAGGTGCCCAACCCCGATAGCAGGATGGCAGCTGGCACAGAGCATCAGTATGGCAATAAACAGTATTAGGCTCTAGTTCTGTAAAAATAATAAAACAATAACAGTTTATATACTATATTGTGTTCTGGTTTCTTACCCCTGATCCCTTTCAGCAGCTTGTATAGGATAGAGGCAATGGCCCGTGTAAAAACTGTTCCATCATAGCAACCACTGAACCTAAAATAACTCTGCCCATGTTTCTATAGGCAACACAAGTTTTTATGCCTGTGGATCCCATTCGCGATGTATCATGTATTCATAATATCTACTTTGTTGCAAATGATTATTTATTACACACTTTTTTCATGAGCGACCAGACATCTCCACCCCTCATGAAGGAAGGTAAAGAGGAGTGGAGCCGTTGGTTACTAGTGTAGCTTTGTATACGCATTACGTATTCTTTACCGATCCTCGGTCATAGCCTGTACTATAGTCTACAGCTGGATTTACAATTCTACCTGCTTCAGACCTGAAATCTCCCAGCATTCCTTGCAGGCTCAATGTCTGCACAGAGATTGCTCTAATATTCTAGGAAGTGCTGGATACTGTGCAGTAATCCGATGTTAGATAAATGCAACAAGCAGAATTATGAATGCAGCTCTGCGCTGTAATTCAGCCTACTGGTCAGAATCGGTAAAAAAAAAAAAAAAGTGGTGCGATGGTACAGGTCTCATTTGAGACTGTTCTGACATTAGCTTGGCTAGCAAGTACAGTATGTTAGTGCTGTGGGGAACCTAGATTCTCACTATACTGAGGGTACCACTATGAAATAACCACCGAAACGTGTGTTTCAGACTGATGCAGTAAAATGATGTAAAAGTCTGGCAGATTTTTCTATGCAAAGTTTTAAATCTGCAGAGCTGAACAAAGCATGCCAGCAACTCCAAGCTATTTAGACTGTGAAATGTCAGAAAAATCTGCAGCAAATTCACCATTGGATAACGATCTTGTTATTTCGGTGCACCAGTGTAACAAATACGATCTGTAGGTGCAGATCAGGTTAATAGCTCTTACTCTTTCCCGAACTAGGATTAATAGGACTTCACTAATTAATGTCACTGTTCCCTGTATCAGAGTAATTACACACAACCATTAAATTGTAACGATCATTCATTTACATTGTTGAGGCTAATAAAGTGCACTATCTCTGCAAGCAAGAAGTAGAAAAACGGTACAGTAAACATATGGCACCGGCTTTACGGGACAATATAATCCCGCAGACTTTATGAGCTGCTATAGTCTTGTCAGAAGGATAGGAAAATAATGAGGACTGTCATTCATTCCAAGCATGGTTTTTGGAACCAATCAATATATCACATATCTGGAAAAATCTGCAGATTTATAGTTAAACAGGGTGTTTAATATTGATGTCCCTATTTACAGGTTAATTCATTAATATCTGATTACTGCGGGGGGGGGGTCTGGCTCTCGGCGCCCCCACAGATCAGCTGTTTGAAGAGGCTCCAGTGAGCACCATCCATATTAAACACCCCTAAAACCCATTTAATCTATTTCTTATCAATGGTAAATAAGTATATGTGTTTGACCTCTGAGGAATAGATTTTACATGGGATCCATGAATTTGTCACTCATGGTTCTTCTTCCTTTATTACGTGCTGTCCAGTAGTAGCCCATTTTTTTGCCTAAGTTAACAGGCAATTCCAAAACCTGAACCAAGTAATGATCCTATATAATGTTTTTAGCACTAAAGCGGACTTCACATATGTCAGGGTCAGACGTTTTTACTTTTGCTTTCCTATGCTCCAAGACTACAGCTTGTGTCAGGCCTTCTGGGATTTGATTGAACGGTTTGATTGCATTTCATTTTCTTCTGTGAACAGCTTACCTTTTCTTTGAAAGCTTAAAACTTTCTTACGTTTGGTTCTTGTATGCTCTAAAAGAATCCATAGCCTTTCAGTGTGTTTAGGCGGTTGACTAATGAAGAGCAGAGTGCATGTAGGGTTTCTTATCGGGTCCACAGAATTAGAAAGACGTGGCAGTGTGTATTTGGGGTGTCAACTTTGTTGGGTTGTGATTTAGGCTTCATGCACATCACCGTTGTTAGGGTCCGCATCCGCGCTGCATTATTTATGGCTCAGATGTGGACCCATTCACTTCAGTGGGGTCGCAAAAGACCGGTGTGCTGTCCGTATCCATTTCTCGTTCTGTGGCCCCGCAAAATTAAAAATATAAATAAAATAGAACATGTCCTAGAACAGACATATCTATAATAGGCGGCCCATTCCATTCCGCAGACTGCAAAACACGGCGCGGTCGTGTGCATGTAGCCGTATGCTCAAATTACAGCCTCAGTTGAAGTTGAGTAGAAGACTGAGTGAGCGGAGAGTGACTTACCCCTCGCAGTCGCATTCAAACCATGCACTGGAGCAGAGCGTATGTGACCAGGTCTGCGCATTTTTTGCACCTACTGTGGTTATGCGCCAGATCGAACAGAACTGTGAAAAATCATGAGGGTGCAATATTTTAAAAAAACTGCTTACTTTCTCATTAAATTGGCTTTATTACAAGTATATACATTAAAGAGAACATATATTCTCTTCCCAATGCAATAAACGTGGTACAAATAGATTTCTGTGAAATACAAAATGCAAATGCAGCAGTTCTGTGTTTTACAAAGCTGTAAATTAATGCATTTCTGCCTTCACACATTAGTTTTGTGTGCCTTTGCAGAAAATATCAATTCCACGTATACTTTACTTAAAGGGGTTGTCTGACTTATACAAACTCAAGCAGCCCCTGTAAATGGTTGTCAGATAACAAAAGAATTGATACCCCTTTTCTTCCCTGCTGCTTCCAGCACTGACCTCCTGTCCTTCCCGCTACTGTTTGCTTTCCTGGCTGCAGCGGTGTCATCCCGTATACTGCTAAGACCAGTGACTGGCTGCAGCGGTGTCATCCCGTATACTGCTAAGACCAGTGACTGGCTGCAGCGGTGTCATCCCGTATACTGCTAAGACCAGTGACTGGCTGCATGGTAAGTCACCGCTGCAGCCAAGAAGAGGGCAGGACCAGAGTTCAGTGCTGGAAGAAGCAGCGGAGAAAAGGGGCGAGTATCAATTCTGTAGTTATCTTAGAGCATTCACAGGTCTGCCGGAGTTTTTATTTATCTCGAACAACTCCTTGAAAAAGTAAAACTGTGGCTCAATTTTTATAATGAGTAAAATTAACTTACTAGGGTCATTTAGCATAATAGGTCATTAAGAAACCTTTGCCAAAAGGATGCCCCTACCTCTCTGATATCACTCAGTGCTCTGCAGCTATGGGCTGCATCTTCACCCTTCAGACTTCCTGTTCTGCCCACCCTATGGATGCTGCACATAACAGTGATCAGCTAATTGCCCCAGATTTCTGGTCCAAATACAGTGTGAAGCTAAAAGCATTAGTATTACGCAGCCGCAGAGCCCTGGCGTCAAACCATTAATACGGAGCCCCTAAATAGCCCAAATTTGCCCAGTTTCACATTAATAATGTAAATGATAGGGTCTCTGCGAAACGCGTCCACGGACAACTTTAAGGCAGATCGTTATTTGGTATACTTGTCTTTGCAGTGCAAACTGACATCGGTGGTTTGCAAACAGTGGCTCTCTGCTGCTGGGCAACTACAACTCCCAACAAGCTCTAATAGGAGTTGACAGAAACTTCCCAAGAGACAGCCACATGGTTGCAGGTGACTGATTGACATCAAGGCAAATAGTAAGTTGATTGAAAGAGAAAAACGATGCAATATCGACATCTATGTATGACAAGCATCAAATAACCATCGATAAGATGTCGGTAATGATGCTTGGGTTACTGACGACATCCGCAGCCAGGGTGCTCATCCCAGATCTTCACAGTGCAATAGAGGAGCGACATCTTTCTTCTTAGTGCAGTCTTCACACAGAGCTCATTGGAGAATACGTCCTTTCTTAGGAATCCTCTCAAGTCAATGATAATGGAGACAGCCCCACACCAAAATGAAGGACCAGTAAACCATCCTGAAAATAAACAATGCAAAACGTGGATGCACAAAATAATAGGAGATAATAGTAGTGACATCACAGTCAAGTATCTGGACAGCCGGCATGGAGTGAGCTCAGAAGCATGGTAGCCACGCAAAGTGAGAGAGAACAGCCCATGGGAATGTGCTGCGGTATTATTTCCCATGACAAATGGATGCAAGAGTTGATAAATGTATGTGAAAAAATACTAGAGTCTCCTATCCTGTCCCAGTGCACCCGTGTCTACTGGTCACTGGCCAAAAGGCTGTCTGCCAGCTGGCATCCGGTCCTCCCAGCCAGTCCTGAATTTCTCTGCAGGAAAACCCTTCTTTGAATCAGTTCACAGGACACTATGCTACCAAATATTCCAACTAGCTTTCCCCTATAGCAGGGATGCTCAACCTGCGGCCCTCCAGCTGTTGCAAAACTACAACTCCTATCATGCTCGGCTGTAGGCTTTCCGGACATGCTGGGAGTTGTAGTTTTACAACAGCTGGAGGGCCGCAGGTGGAGCATCCCTGCTCTATAGCTTCTGGCTGCAGCCACATGTTAATGCCTTCCTTTTATCTGCCCCCTCTTAAAAAAAAAAAAAAGGGAATAAAAAAAATGACCTATTGTTTTACACTTTATGTTAAATGTTTGGGAATTTTTTTTAATTTCTCACCATCTACCGTATTTTTTGGACTATAAGACGCACTTCCCCCAAAGTGAGGGAACTAAGATGTTCCTTCTTCAGTGGTTAACCTTCTAGATAAGTGCCACCGCAATATTTGCAGCACGGGATAATCAGCGCTAAAGCTAAGGAACCACTCGGGACGCCACGTGTGTAGACCGGCAAGCGGGACAGCACATACACCTCCAACCAGCAGTGAGGACTGAGACGGGGTACAGAGACGGGCACAGGATCGGTAACGTACAATATCGCAATTATAATAAGGATGCAGAAGTAAACTAACGAATTACTGCTGGGAATGCCAAAGTGAATACTAACATTGTAACATCGCACGTGGAGCAATACAAGCATATAGTGAACATCGGGTTACTGTCACTAATGCAATTTTTCACAACCAGACAACTAACAACTGTCCATCAATCCTGCAATAAGGGATATGGTTTGTCTGTGGCAGGACCAGACTAACGACCACTACAAGTGGACACAGATACAAACCATCTCCACTCATATATATACTATGACTGTATTATTGCATGTGGAGATTTATAGATTGGAGATTTATTAACTGCAAGCGATTAATATAGTGGATGGATACGCAAAATTTTTTTATGTCTCTATAGGGTGGAGATATTATTCAAATACTACTGTTATTGCTTATTCCATTTTTTTTATTTTATTCATTGTTTATTTGACCATATATTTTCCCATAAATTTATTTAAAACATATCAGGTCCATGTAGTAACAGATATTTTCCAACTATCATATTTTATTCTTTCTGTGCTTTAGCGACATAGGGTGTGTTACGGAGTGAGCACCATCACTATATCTACCCAACCGGTAGAGCCACTAACTACCTATTACCACTAATTACATAGTAAGTAAAAATCTCTTAAGCTCATCTTTTGGTACCTTATTAGGTACCAGATCAGAGCGGGGAGCATCGTAGCGACAATGTTTAACATAATAACATGATTTTAACAAGAGTTCATTTTCTGATGCCACATTCCCTTTAATAAGAGGGGGCAGAGGTAGTGGAATAACACATGGCTATAGGGTCACGTGCAGCTGTATACATAAAACAGTGAGATTAAATTGTTGTAAACATTTGGATATCCTTTTAACTATTCAATCCCTAAAATGTTATCTCTCGTCTCACACACACACCTCTAGGGGATTGCTTCAAAGCGACATCTGTTAGTCTGTGCTACAAATAAAAAATTTGCCAAAATTGCTTATATGATAAATGCGCTCCTCCATTTCCATTGGTCTGCACTTACGACAATGCGAGTTTGACATATTTTTTTGCCATGCCTTTTAAATACTTTGGGTGCCAAAATACATTATCAACAACTATCACAACCCGTCAAGGTTAGTGTTTTTTGACATTTAGCAACCCTAAATGGGTTAAAATAATATCATGCACCTTTTGCATCCCCCACCAATCCCACTCCAGCTGTCCCTGGATGTCTGCATATTTGACAGCAGCGATGTGCAATGGGGGGGAAGGGGGTGACAGTTATAAGACTATCTGCTATTTGTATTCATTCGCAGCCCCCTGTGGATTTTCAAGGGGTCGGGAACTTTAACTGTATGGATCACGCTGTGCTTCCTATGCACACATATTACAAAGCAAAGTGTATGGACTGGCTGTTTACACCACCCCCAACAAGCATTACAGAGAAATGGAATACATTGTCTGCCCACCCTGCCCCCAACAAGGGTTACACAGAAATGCAATACATCCTCTTTTTATGGAGTGTGCAACGTAGTTCCCTATAAAGGCCGGAGCCTTGCCTTAATTGTGAACTCCTTCTGAAACAAAGGTCACCTTCCCGGCTGTGCTGCCAGATTGTTAAGGCTGTATTCGTCTGCCAGATCATCACTAACGAACATATGTAGTAACGCATGTTGGCGATGATCTGGCAGTGTAATACTGCCGCACATTACCCGATGAACAAGCAAACACTTGTTCACTGGGCAATCCAAATCTTTCAAACAGGATTAAAAATAGTCTGTTGGCAGCAGATTGTGCTGTCTTAGGCTCCATTCACACGTCCGCAAAATGGGTCCGCATCCATTGCGCAATTTTGCGGAACGGGTGCGGACCCATTCATTCTCTATGGGGACGGAATCGATGTGGAGAGCACACAGTGTGCTGTCTGCATCCGCAATTGCGGAGCGCGTCCCCGATCTTCAGGTCCGCAGCTCCGCAAAAGATAGAACATGTCCTATTCTTGTCCGCAGCTTGCGGACAAGAATAGGCATTTCTATGGGGGCGCCGGGCTGGTGTGTTGCAAATTGCGGGTCCGCAACACATCACGGACGTGTGAATGGAGCTTAATCCAACAACTAGCCAGTATGGGGAGGAGCGATGGCATTAATGATCGCCCCTCCCCATACTGTGGAGGAGATCACTGCATGTAATAGCGGTGGTCTCCTCCGCTAGTGAGCAGGCGATTGCCGGGAAGGAACGCTTCCCTCCCGCCCGATTAATCTGTAGGTCTAATACGACCTTTACTTTAGTACGTTATCAAACGCTTCTCCAATTGTTCTTCAGAAACCATATGAACGTACACGGTTTTCACTCAGCGCGTATCATAAATTAGTTCTTTTATCCTGCTTGTTAAGAATAATAACTGCGGATTGGAAAAATTTGAAGAAAGTATTAGAAGAAGTAATCGCTCATGCCGAGCTTGCTGCTCTACTGCGCGGCAACATTCACTTATCTAGACTTGCTGATTAGAGACTCCTGCAATTCTTTTTACAATAATTAGGTCCGTACAATCGTCTGTTCTGGAGAACATGTTATATAGTGAATGACAATATCTCGTGGCAGTGGTACCTGACCAGGGAGTCCGATATATCAGGCAGCAAGTGAACAGTCAGATCTTGAATTTGAGGTCTTGGAAGCAGGAAACATTGGCAAGCATAAGGGCTGAACTGGGTCAAAGCATCTCCAAAACAGCAGGTTGTGTAAGATGTTCCCAGTATCCAGTGGTTAACGTTCACCAAAAGTGGTCTAAGGAAGGAGAACCTGTGGGAGGCAGGGGATGCAAAGACGAGCCTGCCTAATCTGATCCAAAGGACCATGGGGGTCATTTACTATACTGAAATACGCCTGAATCAGGCGTATCTCAGACACCGCAATCTGCGTCATAACTTTGGCAGATCCACCGTCAGCACAGGGGCTTTATTAAAACCGGCATCTAACACGCCAGTCTAAATAAATGTGCCCCTATACTTTTCAATATTTTCTGCAAGGTGTTCCTTTACATATAGCATAGCCAATATATATTTTCATACTTGCTTGTCTATTATGAGCAGGGATTTCCCTCTTTCCAGCAAACTAAGAACAGCTAAGATTAGGAAAGACTCAGCAG
The DNA here is from genome assembly GCF_014858855.1 of Bufo gargarizans. Lineage (NCBI taxonomy): Eukaryota > Metazoa > Chordata > Amphibia > Anura > Bufonidae > Bufo > Bufo gargarizans. The sequence goes on along the minus strand of NC_058085.1, from coordinate 325,662,718 downwards.
ACAGTGAAGATCTATCCAGTAAAACAACAATTAGCGGCACAATGCAATTAGCTGTGAGCCAGCAAAGATCGTGTCTGTACTAAAACTGTCAGCTGTAACTGACTGCTTGCTCCGCAGCTCCCTCCGGCATCGTGATTTGCAGAGAGCAGGGAGATTTGTTTGCGCACACATTGCAGTGGACATTATTCACAAGGCAGTCAACGGAACAAAAAGCAGAACATGGACATTTTCTTCACTGTATGCAAATTGCAAAACGTGAAAGAATTCAACCAACTGTATTATTTTTACGCAAGATATTCAAAAAGTTCCAAATGACAAATTAGTGAGGTGCCCTACTCCAGCCAAACACTGAGGATTCATGGGGCTCATCCCAGAGAGGAGATGATAATCATACTTTTGTGCCATCATTGTTGATCCAGGGATCTGTCCGATTGCCGGCAGGGGTCAGAAAGGAATATATTTTTATGATGACTTGGGTTGCTGCCAAGAGTGTTTTAAAGAGTCCTTTGAATCAACCGAGACATAAAAAGGTTGAATTTGGTATACCTAGGTGTTTATTCAACCCTCTAATTGGCTTAGGCTAGATTAGGGCCTGAGGAGGAGGTTCTGGAACATATGAAAAAGGTCAAAATGCAGCTGCATGCAGAAGGCTGGTATTTCTGCTAGAAACTAGGCGACCCCATTATCATGAATGGGATTCGTCAGTTGCCGGCGGTGTCCAGCATATGCCAGGGCTCGACAAATCCCAGGCGCCAGGTCGCCATGGCGACTAGGAATTTTGCCCTGGCGCCTGGGTATTTGCCTCTGCTTGAAAATAGGCCCAGCAGCCGGGCGCAGACACTGGAGGGTTAGGACCGCTAGCAAAATGAAACTTTTTTTTATTTTTTTATCACTTGCGCGGCGCGCCCAGGCTCGGACTGCCACCCTGCCTGGACCCCTCAGCTTTCGGCTCCATCGTGGTTTGGCCACTCTCTCTCGCCATCGGTCGCAGCGTGCGTCATCTCCAGGGCAGTTAAAAATGGCGAAGCCCTTACAGGAGCCCGGCCGATACTTATCATCAGAGCACGTGTGCCGGTCAGGAGCCTCGGCGGGGAGAGAGGAGTTAGTGCAGGGGAGGCAGAGCGGGAGCACAGGTAGCGGCGCTTCACTCGCGGACAAGTGGAGGTAAGACAATCCGGCCGGCTCTGCTGCTGTAAATGAGGCGCTCTGCACTAAGTTTGTAATGTCTGCCTGCCCAGGCCATGAACCCAGGGGGGAGCTGCACACCTGCTGCAGTCATTAATCCCCGCGCTGTGACAGGCTGTATACCACACAGGTCTCCGGGAAAGCTGGGTGACAGGCTGTATACCACACAGGTCTCCAGGAAAGCTGGGTGACAGCCTGTATACCACACAGGTCTCCAGGAAAGCTGGGTGACAGCCTGTATACCACACAGGTCTCCAGGAAAGCTGGGTGACAGCCTGTATACCACACAGGTCTCCAGGAAAGCTGGGTGACAGCCTGTATACCACACAGGTCTCCAGGAAAGCTGGGTGACAGCCTGTATACCACACAGGTCTCCAGGAAAGCTGGGTGACAGCCTGTATACCACACAGGTCTCCAAGGAGCTGTCATAAGACTCCAAAATGGCTAAATCATCTGATATATCAAACTCTACATGTAGCGTGTGGATTTTCTGTGGAATTCAGTTACACGTGGTAAAATCCTATATTACCACGGTGCAGATTTGAATTGTGCACAGTAGGTTAATTTCCGTGTGGATTTTGGGTAAAAATGTATCCATTTTGCTGGTATTGGCTGGGGAAGGGATCTCAGTTCAGTCAGCTGCAGCGCAGGGATTACACACACAGTGACGTCACAGCGCGGGGATTACACACACAGTGACGTCACAGCGCGGGGATTACACACACAGTGACGTCACAGCGCGGGGATTACACACACAGTGACGTCACAGCGCGGGGATTACACACACAGTGACATCACAGCACACTGATAATAAACAATGCCCATGTTGTTTGGGTCTAGACTTCTTCATATGTTAATTTAAGAGGTGTTATTTTTGTCGCTGAAAAAAAAGGCTTTATAAAAAGGTAAAAAAAAAACGGCTCCTAACTTTTTTCGCTGGCCCCTAGATTCCAAGGAAATTTGTCAAGCCCTGTCCTATGCCGTAATAAAATACCAGATTTTGACCGCAGATTTGCTTTGCACTTGTAAAATAAACCCTTAATATCCAGCACATATAGTTACTGCAGTTATACTATACCTGAACAGCATTTTTCCCAATTTCAGCAAGGATTTCTCTTAACGTCTGGTAATGTTCCAGAAGGTGATCTGCACATATAATGTCCACCTGGCAATGATCCAAAAAGAGAAAAAAAAGCATTAGACAATTAGATGGTTATAAGGCAACAAAAACTAGCGAAGCCACCAACACCTGGCAAATCAAGAACAATTCTACTTCTGCCAGACTTCCTGAGCTGTGGTCTCTGTGGCAGGATGAAGTGTTTTAGTACATACCGAATCCTATATACAGCAGATGAGACACCTACTGAGAAAGCCTTACACAGAGAGAGTCTGGAACTCATGTTTAAAACATTTCATCACGGCACGCTGGCATTGTGCACGGTACTCTTAATTATTCATACAGAGCGAAATGCGGAGGAGCTGCACATCCTTACAAGACCTTTAAAGAAATTACTGCAAATGTAAAATGTGATAGAATCACCAGAGAAGGCAGAACTGATGACAGCCACCTCTGCAATAAAAAAAAGTATCTTCAAGCCGAACCTGAACGTCTGCTGCAGTGAGAAGGGATGTGAAGAGAAGGCTGAGGCAGTGCAGACGCTGGCATTACACTGCCGCTGTTTGCTGCTTTTGTATGTTATCACAGCAACAAGCGTGCAACATTATAAAATAGGGATCTGTGCAGATTTACATCCATTTCAGAGCATAAACGGCACAGCTCTAGGTGTGGCATTAAAGGGGTTGTCCCATCTGTAGGATATGCCTCCACTGTCCTATAGGTGCGGGTCCCACACCTTTATCAAGAACGGAGCCCTGAAAGTAGTGGAGCATGGGTAGCCGCGCGCCATTTATTTTTTAGCCCATAGAAGTGAATGGGGCGGTGGCCGGTCATGCGCTGTGCGCTCCAATCCACTTCTATGGAGAGAGAGCATTTGGTGCTGGCCGGATCGGAGTCCTCTAGCCACCACTTTGCGGGGCTCTGTTCCCAATATAGGTGCGGGTCCCAGCGGTAGGACCCATACCTATAACACAGTGGGGGCATATCCTAGCGATATGCCCCCATTGTCTTAGATGAGACAACCCCCTTTAACTTCAGTAAGGGGAAAACACAAGTATTGATCAATTTATACATACAGTTTTCTATACAATGGTGCAATGCCCCATTCAAACCCTTGGGATCTAAAAGAGTGTTCTCATAGATGTGGATCCCAGAATGTGGGTGCCCCGGCCCTGTCACACTGGCTGCTGCATCCAGTCTGAGAGGCATCATCAGAATCTCCTGCACCGGTGACTGGAGATCTGATGATGCCACCTACTCCATCCATCTGACTCTGATCTAAAGATTTGGGCCCTACAGTAACATTATATATATAACAATAAGCACTATATAAGAAGATTAGTGACCGCAGGAGTTTGATATATATGAGAACAGGTTGAAAAAACTGGAAAACGCCTTTAAAGGGGTTATCCAATATCGCACAACAGCCCTCGCCATATGCCGGGCCCCTCAGAGGGAATATACTTACCCCCGCTCCCTGCGCCGCTCCCGGTCGAACCGTCGCTGCTGCTTTTCCCTGTAAACTGATGAAAACATCCAATGTCGAGGGGGAGCTGCCAATGGCGGGCGGTGACAGGGACGATCCTCCATAGCATCGCGGGTGACGCTGCAGCAGCGGTGCGGGGATCAGGAGCAGTGCAGGGAACGGGGGGTAAGTATATGAGCGGCCTGGCATATGGGGGGCTGTTGTATGATATTGGATAACCCCTTTAAGGAAACACAGCAAAAAGCAACCTGAAAACCCATCTTACAGTCTACAATATCCCTACTGTCACTACACAGCCATCTGAGCCATTTCCAGCTCCTTCCCAATTTCCTTGTGGAATAGCCCTCGCGGGCAGGGTCCTCCACCCTCTGTGCCAGTTGCGGTTTTATGTACTTGTTTAACATTAGGTTTGTGATCCCTTTTCGGATGTACAGTGCCCTGTATTTATGTCGCTTTAAACTAAATAGTGATGATATCAAGACATAAGAGATACCACGTACACAAATACCCTGTGGGAATATACGGAAATACAACAGTTTGGTGACAGCAGACAAAAAATTTTTTTTTAAAAAACACTCAAAGGGGAAGGTGCGGCAGAGAATGTAATGTATGTTTTTGCTATTGGACAAGCTGATTGAAACATTTTTTCTACGCCATTTATTCTGAGAAACATTCAGTTTCTTGCAGAGATCATCTGTAAGAGATAATTACATGTGATAATCATAAATTATAAGAGAAAGGCACAGAGGAAACGAGCTAAGAGGATTTATCTCTCACATTCATTACTGCAGGACACAAATTGGCTGATCCTTCCTGGAGACCCAAAGCCCCTGGGACACAAATATAGGCAATCTGCCACCAGCCTGCTCCTTAGAATATAGAGCAGCCATAAGAGCAGCAAACCTCTGGCCTGACTGGGTGAGAAGCATCACGTGGTTTTGGCATATAGAGTTGCGATCATGTGCTCACTCTTGGCCTGATCGCCACAAATGAGCATACGGCTCCCTTTCATTTCTAAGCAGCTCATTCATTACTTCCTTAAAAAGGTGGGTGACAACCTTAATGGCCGAAACGACGGCTTCCATAAGAGTAGTCAGCTTCCAGACTCCGGCACGGGTTCACTCACCTGACAGGCTGTGTTCAACTCCATCTTCCGTCTCAGGAATTTCTCCACATGTCCTATAGTAGCTTCTCCAGACACGCGCACAAATTTCTTCTCCAAAGGCTAATGGAGAAATAAACGAGAGGGGCGAGTATATCAGTGCTGGTGTGTACAAGCCACAGAATTGGGATGTTTAGTCGGGAAGCACGTAAAACGTACAAGATTAATGATTATTATTAAATGGCTGCATGGTTCACGTCAGATACATGCAGATAGTGGACGCTGCTATCACAATGTGTCAGGGTCTGTGCCACTGGGGTGTAGGTTTTTGCAAAATTCAGAGGACAGAAGTAATTGAAGCCCTGTACATGAAACGCTCAAACTGCATTTTTGTGGGGCGCCCCTAGTCCTGTCCTCTCCTCTATCACATGCATGCGTGGTGAGGCTGGCATGGATGGCACGAGGGTGCTGACGGCAGGGGTTATGTGGACATACAACACAATATCCTTGCAGGAAAATCTGCAAAAGAAAGCAGGGGAACCCTGGAGCACCAGCGCTGGAGCAGAGGGAGAACTGCCATGTTAATAACCTTTACTGCAGTTACTTGACTTAGTAAAACTTGAGGACAACCCTTTAAGACTGCTGCAGTCAGTACACACAGACATCACAGCCATCATTTAAAGGGGTTGGCCCATCTTGCACTTTGGTGGCATATCGCTAGGATGGGCCACCAATACCGGATAGGTGCGGGTCCTGCAAATGCAGCCACCCTCCATTCACTCCTATGGGAGTGCTGAAAATAGTGGAGAGCCAACTCAGTTTTTTCCTCTACTCTCAGAGGCGGATGGAGCGGTGCCTTCGCGGTATGCTCTCCATTTACTTCTATGGGAATTCCAGTTCTTTTTCGAACTCCCATAGAGGTAAATAGAAAGCATGAGGTGCATGCGCGGTGCACTCTTCTTCGCTTTTGGGGCCATGTTCTAGAGACAGGTACTACTCCAAGAGGTGGGACTCGCACCTATCCAACACTGATGGCATATCCTAGCGATATGCCAAAGTGCGATATGGGCCAACCCCGTTAACACTTTTCTGACCTGCACTATGTGAACTCTTACGGAGAGACTTAAAGGGGGGGTCTCACTTCAGCAAGTGGCATTTATCACGTAGAGGACCACTTACTAATGTATTATTATTCATATTGCTTTGTTTGCTGGCTTGATTCAATTTTCGATCACATTATACTCTGCTTGTTTGCATGGTTATGACTACCCTGCGATCCAGTAGCGGTGGTCGTGCTTATACACTATAGGAAAAAAGAGTCAGCCTCTCTGGTGGCCAGGACAGTCGGAGCTCACATAGACTGGTGCTTTTTCCTATAGTGTGCAAGCACGACCACCACTGATGGATTGCAGGGCGGTCGTAACCATGGAAACGAGCGGTGGACAATCACAATACATTAGTAAGTGCCTTGTATTAACTTTCTCTACATAATAAATACCATTTGCTGAAGCGACACAACCCCTTTGAAACACTGGGGAAGGTTTATCAGGGCCCTTGCACCAGAATAGTGGTGCCAAAAAGTCAGGTCAGCGGATCTACATGTAAATATGAAATAGTCTCAAACTTTTGGTTCCAATGGTTTAATAATACTTATTACCAGCTGTACATATGCTGTCCACAACACATGTGCAGCTAGTAATCTAAACTAGTTAACCCCTTTAAATAAGAGCGAAGAAGGTCGATCCAACCAAAACAAGTATAGGAAATGCACAAGTAACTCCTCTTTGTTGTGTGGTTGGGTAACTGGGGTACCCTGTTCTAGCCATCCATGGCGGTCCCACTGTTCCAAGACGACAGCTGCTGGGATCGCCGCTCGGAGGAGTAAAACTAAAGCAAAGGTCATCATCTGCCCATTTAGACAGAGGATAATAAATGACGGTGCATCTGCCAGATACGTGCTTTCCAAAGACACAGCTTAGCTTGTCACTTTAATGCTGCGTCATTACCATCTATGAGAATACGATCCGCTCCTCTCGCAATGTTCTGGAAATTTTCTGAGCTTTGCAGTGTAAATAATCAGGATATTAATTATTTATGCAGTCACTGCAGCGTTCGGTTAGTGCCAGAACTCCAGCAGAGACAGCGGGGCGGCAGAATTCAGCACCAGCTCACTTGAGCTCTTTTGTCACCTTCTTGAGCGCTGCGGACGAGGAACAAAGAACAAACTGCAGCTTCAAGGCTATTCCACAAAGCAGACCTGACCCGGACAGGGCATTTATTAAAGAAAAACAGCTAGCGTCACATGCAGAGCTATCCTGCGCTGCTAAGAAGGGATTGAGTGAGGGACCAGTAATGCTCAGGGTATCCATTAGAGAGAGGACTAATAAGACATGTCACCCTAATAAGTGCTTGAATTTCTCTTAACATAATTTTTATTTTATTTTTTAGAACTCTGCCTTATATTGTTACTCTATTATTCCCAATAAAAGCAAACAAGTCAGTATGGGACAAGCGATTGCATTAGCGATCACTCCCCCCCCATACTGTGGAGGAGATCACTGCCTGTAAAGAGGACAGATTCACTGAAACAGAGGGGAATTCCTCTGAGCATGAACAAATGGGCAGTTTGGGAAGGGTAGCTTTCTCCAAGAGACAACCCCTTTAAAGAGAACCTATCAGGTTGAACATGGAGTGTGAGCTGCAGGCAGCAGGTTATGGTTATAGAGCAGGAGGAGCTGAGCAGATTGATATATAGCAGGGATGCCCAACCTGCGGCCCTCCAGCTGTTGCAAACTCCCAGCATGCCCGGAAAACCTACAGCTTTGACCCTACAGCTGATCATGATGGGAGTTGTAGTTTTACAACAGCTGGAGGGCCGCAGGTTGATCATCCCTGAAATATAGTTTTGTAGGAAAATATTCAGTATAACTTGTATTTCATTAATTTAAATTCCTGCTCATTCTGGGCTTTAAAGTCCCGGAGGCGGTCCTATCAGTGATTGACAGCTCTCTCTGTATACACAGTCATAGAGGACAGGCTGTCAATCACTAATAGGACCGCTTCCTGGACTTCAAAGCCCAGAATGAGCAGGAATTTAAATGAAGGAAATACACGTTATACTGAACCTTTTCCCATAAAACTATATATCAATCTGCTCAGCTCCTCCTGCTCTATAACATGCTGCCTGCAGATTATATTGCATTTTCATTGTGGCGGGTTCCCTTTAAGTGTAGGGCCAGCTTACACCTGCCCAGCAAAAATAAAGCAATGCAATATGGATAACACCAGATAAAGAAGCAAATACGAGACTCGTGATTAATGGCAAGACATTTACCTTAAAGCTTCCTGTGCCTTCATCAGCCCTAAAAGAAAACATCAAGCCCATTAAATAAAGCCTCAACGCAATCACCGAATTCCCCAGACACACTGGAAACTTGACGTTGATGTGAAAACCTCTCCCTATAATGACATGTCTTTTCATTTGAGGTTTTAATGCATTTCCAGAAGCATTTCATTGCCATCAATAATGCAGAAGTCACGTGGAAATGAAGCACTTCCAGCCCCACTTCAGTTTGCAGCTTTCACTTCAGAAGGCAGAATGCAGCAGTGTCACAAGATCCACGTCGGGGGAGTGCAATTATATCCCAGGGAGTTCTTAGCATCAGTCCCAATACATCAGAGTAATTGCATCTAGCCTAAGTGCTGCCGTGAGGCTAAACCCCCCGACAAATATACCAATATACCTCATAGGAAACAATATAATAGCGTCCGCACCACACAGCGCGCAACATACCTAATATTAGATTAATACCCACACACCACATGGACATGCTGTATTGTGAGCACTTCCGAATTACTGCACCATCTTATTACTCGAATTTCTGCCCTGCAGGTGGACTAATTGGATCAAACAGATAGTTGGTATTCTGGGGATAAACAGCTTAAAGGGGTTGTCCCACAAAAAATATTCTACAGTTTTCAAACCAGCACCTGGATCTGAATACTTTTGTAATTGCTTGTAATAAAAAATTTTGCATAGCCACTGAGTTGCGATAGGGAGAGCATGGGCACGCCCCCCTGAGCTGCGATAGGGAGAGCATGGGCACGCCCCCCTGAGCTGCGATAGGGAGAGCATGGGCACGCCCCCCTGAGCTGCGATAGGGAGAGCATGGGCACGCCCCCCTGAGCTGCGATAGGGAGAGCATGGGCACGCCCCCCTGAGCTGCGATAGGGAGAGCATGGGCACGCCCCCCTGAGCTGCGATAGGGAGAGCATGGGCACGCCCCCCTGAGCTGCGATAGGGAGAGCATGGGCACGCCCCCCTGAGCTGCGATAGGGAGAGCATGGGCACGCCCCCCTGAGCTGCGATAGGGAGAGCATGGGCACGCCCCCCTGAGCTGCGATAGGGAGAGCATGGGCACGCCCCCCTGAGCTGCGGCAGAAAAGACACTCCCCTGGAGCTGCCAGCTAAAATCTGCACGGCAGGTCAATTTCCACACGCAAAAAAATCAGAGTGCACATAAGAATTGTGTGATCTCATGCACTCTGCTGGTACTGCACTGGAATCTGGAGAAAACCCACGCGTATTCCGCAACGTGTGCCGTTGGTCTAGGGGTAACTGCACGATGCAGATTATGTGCATTTTTCCAAGCTGATTTTTGTGCAGAAAAAACAGTGTAACTCATTACCGGCGAAGTGAAGGAAATCTGCCAAAATTTCACGTTCACGTTGAGCATTTTATTTAGGTGCGGATTTTAAAATCTTCAGCACGTCAATTATTTCTGCGATGCCGCACCTTATGTAGAGGGGTGTTTCCCATAGACTTCAATGAGGTTGTTCAAATAAACAGAAAAACTGCACCAAAAACAGTAATAAACAGGGTGGATTTATGTACAGTTTGTTATGCAGGTTGTCTGCGTACAAATACGCAAGGTGTGCAGGTAGCCTAGTGATAAATGCGCACGGAAAATTCGCAATGTAGGTCATGCATGGAAATCCGCACGAATTAATGCGGATTGACCGCACGGATTTCCCTGCCAACACCTGCGGATTTCAGTGCGGATTATCCGCACATAAATCCTGAATGTGTGCATTTACCCGGACAGGAAAAATAAATTCCACAATGCGTGGAAAAAATCTGCATTATGTGCATGAGATTTTCAAATTCTTATAGAATACAATGTACATAACCTACAGTGCGGATTTTTAGCCTTTAGTCAAGAGGTAGGTTCACACAGGCTTTTGCAGTCAGAATTTGGTGTGGATTCCATGCTAAAACAAGCCTGATGGATTCCACCTACCATTGTCCTCAAAGGGAAGCTTCGCTGCTGGTCATGTGTCTATGTATTCTTCATGAAATAACCATTCTGGAGCTTCTTATTCTAGAACGCTACCTTGTGCCGTTCTTCCTGATATTCCTCTTAGAAATGTATAAATACATTGAAAACTGGGCGATACCTTGTCAAAGAGGTGCGCCCCTACCCTTTCTGACACTAGCACCACTGATTGAACAATGGCACACCCCCATCTGTCAATTTATGCATATGTTTCTAGGAGGAATAACAGAGGGACATCACAATGTTAGAAGAAAATATGGTGCAAAATTGTTATTTCACGGGAAACACAAGCATTTACCACAAAACAGAAATGATCCCTTCCTGACCCCTGCTGCAATGGGACAGATCCCTGGTTCAACACTATATAACCCTGCATATTGTGTTTTACACTGAAGATATCTAACCCCTTCTTCAATCCATCCACACTTGGTGCCACTACCAAATCCACTGGAATTAGTTTTATCAGCACACAAGTCCATATTAAAGTTTTCTTAAAGGGGTTGTGCCGAGATGAAATATTATCCCTTATAAAACAGGGGATAAGAATCTGACGGGTGGGGGTCCTAGCAGTACAGCGCTCGGCTATCTCCTCAGTCCCAGGGAGTGTCAGCGCTCCATTTATACCGAGGCACCTGCTTTGCGATCGGTGGTTGGTCCCCCACTTATCAGATACTTATACCCCATTTCCATCGTGGCACCAGCCCTTTAACGTTTTCTTTTCTTCATCTGTAATTTCTTCTATATAGAATAATATATGGATTTATGTGCAAGAAACAATACAGGGGTGTGGAAATCGTATCACCCGACGCCCGGGACATGCAGGCAGGTAGTTTGTTCAGTAGCTTAGCCCTGCTGTGGGAAAGTAGCAGGGCGGCGCATTTCTATAAGCATAAGCAATGCGCCGCACAGACCTGCGAGTTACAAGAAGAAGGAGCGCCGGGCGGCCACAGAGCGTGTAATGGTGGTGAGTAACGGACCATGGCATACAGGACTTCAGTAGCGTCCTGGCTGCCACGGTAACCGATCAGAGCCCCAGCATTACACTGCCGGGACTCCGATTGGAACTGCGGGAGGGCGCACTGCCCACCAATGATTTTAATACCGAGGAGGGGTGGGGGGGGGGGGGGGGGGGAAGGCGCACTGCCCACCAATGCAAACATTGTAGAAAAATTCCCGGCACCCGACCTCTGACAGGGAGCTGCCGTCCGCACAATTAACCCCTCAGGTGCCGCGGATGGCAGCGCCCTGTCAGAGGTGCATCCCCATCACCATGGGAATGCCTGTGTGTTAGAATATAACATCGGATCTGAGTTTTCATGATAGTGAAAACCCAGATCTGAAAAAGCTAATAGTTTTATTTCCCGTTATAACGCAAAATAATAAAGTGAAGTTCAGGTACCCAATGACTTTAATGGGGGTCTGGGTTCGGGGCCAAGTTCGGGAGACGTTCCACTGTAGGGGGCGGGGGCCACAAGAAAACGTTCCACTGTAGGGGGCGGGGGCCACAAGGAGACGTTCCACTGTAGGGGGCGGGGGCCACAAGGAGACGTTCCACTGTAGGGGGCGGGGGCCACAAGGAGACGTTCCACTGTAGGGGGCGGGGGCCACAAGGAGACGTTCCACTGTAGGGGGCGGGGGCCACAAGGAGATGTATGGTGGCCACAGGCCACCATACATACAATAATACTTTACGATATACTTTTCCCGCGGCTGCCTCGCTTGTGTGCTCCGATTCTGACATCAGATGCCGGTGGGCGGAGATTTGAATATGGGAGCAAGGAGGAGGGAGAGGTTGGGGTGGCCGCTGCGGTAAGTAATACGTTTCTAATTTTGTCATCAGAGCACACGAGCGAGGCAGCCGCAGGAAAAGTCTCTCCAGAGACACCCAGTACTCACACAGAGTTCGCCACATACAATAGAACCGGCACGGGTGGGTGAAGGACGGTGATGTCAGATGGTGGGTGGAGTCTGGAGACTTGAATAAGGGAGGCGGAGCAAGAAGGAGCCAGGAGCGAGTGGAAGTAAGGTGTTTGTACTCACTACTCAGCGCTATGCAAGGTGCAGGGGCGGGCGGACGCAGATTTAGAAGCGGTCAGCACACATGACCGCTCTTATGACGTCACAAAATACAGCGGTAATTAGGAAACAGCGATATCGCAGTTTTTTTATACAGCGGTATATATAGTGAACACCGGTATATCGCCCAACCCTAGGTGGAGCAATGAAAGGTTCTGTCACGTCTCCGGCTCGGGGGGGGGGGGGGGGGGAGCAGTGACGGAGCTGTTACAGATCCAGGGGCATTTATAGAACTCTCCACTCTGCCAGCATCCCTCAGAGGACCCCCTTTCTGCAGGTGTCAAACTGGGAAAGTGAGGGGGGGGGGTCCTTTCCATGCCACATCAGCAGCTAATTTGCCTAAACCACCTAGAGGTACGTGTAATGCACTAAACTAATTGCTGTGATCACATTAAGGCCTCGTTCACACCAGGCAGTGCATTCCAGCCTGCACCGCATTGCAGCCGGCTAACTATATGGTGGGGCAGAAGTGGTCTGTGGAAGTTATTGACACCATAACCATGCCCAACGGCTGCACAGGATCGCAAAGCACATTATGCCTGCGGTCCAGTCCAAACAAAATGCTGCAAGCAGCATTGTGACCGGACCTGGGGGATATTTGTGCCTTGCGACCCCGTGCATCCGATCGCCTGTGGCTTTGGTGCCATTCACTTCAATGGATCGCCACGCCCCCTCCTGCCCCACAACATAGTGAGCCGGCCGCGATGTAGTGCATTCTGGACAGAATCATCTGGTGTGAACGAGGACTAAACTTGGAGTCATTTCACACCACAAAGACTGGAACGCAAGCCAGCCACCTCCCTGCATAAGGAAGCGTGGCGGTGCATTGAAATATTGTATTGATTTAAAATAATTTTTTGTATCAGGACAAGTAGATTGTCATGAGGGACAAGTAGATTGAGCCCCCGCTTTAGTCCTTCGACAAGTAGTGTTTTTTTAAATTTCCACACCCCTGCAATAAGAAGCTGTATATGAGCTTTCAGGGTCCTTTAAAGTCTACGGAGAAAACGCAGGCTCTGACCATACGGCATGATGGGAGAAAGAAAAGGATATTATACATCAATTATGGATGTATGACAAGAAGGGCCACATGAAGAGCTCTGCATATTACCTTTGCTTGAAGAGGGGGATCTTCTTATACTAAAATCACATTAAGGAATTGTTCTTAAAGCAATTCCCTACTGTAATACTGAACCTGGCTCAGAGACTAGGTAAAGGGATGACATATGGCCCACCACATGCATTTCATGGATCACTCTACGTATTGGGAAAGGATTTTTAAAACCATGATGCAACACCAAAAGGTCTATGAAAACAGATGATCCCTTAGGAGATTACACACCCACATAACTAAAGCTGGTGTCTTCTGCCCCCTAGTGGTCATGATGAGGTGGTTAGAAACCTGGTATGTGATTAAAAGACAGAAATGACTGGCAGCAGAGGTAGAGTAATGGGTTTAATCACAGCCCATGGGTGATTCCTAGAAGAAAAAAAATAAAACAAAATACCACAAACCCTATTTTAGTGAGATGTCAGAGGTTTGAGCAGGATGCTGGGAACCCCACCGATTGCTGAAACTAGGGGCAGAAGCGCTCCGCTGAGCATGGTACCCCTTTGGCTGTGATCGGCACTCCTCTGGGAGGCAGTGAAAGTACACCGCTAACCCCGTCTCTCCAAGGAGGGTCGAGAAGAACTGAAGAGGAACAGCATTAGCCAAGGACTTCTGCCCCTTCATTTTGGCAGTCAGTGGGGGGTCTCAGCACCTGGACCCCTACTAGGGCTGGGCCATAAATCAAATTAATTTGATTTATTCGCCTTTGAGGCATCTGAAGATTCAGTTTTTTTTTTTTACGGAGTTGTCAATTCGATTTGGCCCGCCGCGGCAAATTAACGCCTGCACTGCCAGTTAATATAGTGTTGGCATTTTATTCAGTTTAATTAACAAAAATGAGAAAATGGAGATTCAAATCGAAAATCCTCCATATGTTTGGGGGGAGGAAACAAAGATTTTATGTTTTTGGTAAAATTGCCCAGCCTTAAACTCAACAGATTAAAAAACTTTTGACATGCCACTAAGACAGGGATGCCCAACCTGCGGCCCTCCAGCTGTTGCAAAACTACAACTCCCAGCATGCTTAGACAGCCTACAGCTATCAGCCTACAATAGAGCATGGTGGGAGTTGTAGTTTTACAACAGCTGGAGGACAACAGGTTGGGCATCACTGCACTAAGAAATGTCAGCAGTTTTAGGAGACAGTACCCCCCCCTCCCCTCCCCCTTTAATGCGACCGCAGATTTTACTGATGTTGTACAGGAGAAGTAGTTGTGAAGATGTCTCGCAGACAGTATATCAGATCATCAACAGAATTCATATGTGACAAAAGCAGTGTGAGAAGAAAAGTGGACCCCAGATCCAGAAATAACTCAGAAGCTTTTGCACTGTAATTTACGTCCAGTTGTGTGGCCAGAAATGCAGGAGGGGAGCAACCCCAAAAGGGCAGGATATGTATATTATGGTAAAGATAGCTGCTGGAGCCCCTGCTCTACATAACGAGCTAAGGGGCCCGAGTCATACCACGGAGCAATTTAGGTTATTTTTACATCTGCGTTTTTGCAGCAAAAACGCTTCCGTCAGGATAATACAACCGGCTGCATCCGTTATGAACGGATCGGGTTGTATTAGCTCAAAAATAGCCATGACTGATCTGGCACTAAAACCATTGTAGGTCAATGGGGGACGGATCAGTTTTCTTTTGCGTCTGAGAAAACTGATCCGCTACCACTGACTTACATTGTGTTTCATGCCGGATCGGTCTTGTTCTGCATCCCATGACACACTCAAAAATGCTGCTTGCCGCGTTTTTCTGTTCGGCATGGGAATGCAACCAAATGGAACGGAACGCATTCTGGTGCACTCCATTCTGTTCCGTTTTGCCCCCATTGAGGGAAAACCGCTGATGTGTAATATAGTGGCCATGTTCTTCACATGTTATTGAGGACTTAGTCTAGGTGTCCAACCATCCTAAAAAAATTATGATCAGGTTAGGCTACGTTCACATCTCTGCCGGCGTTCACCGGATCCTGCACTGCCAGATTCAACAGATCAGCGCCAGATCCCTATTGACTATATTGGGATCTGGCAGTGATCCGGCCACTTTTCAACATAAATAATGGGTTTTGGCCGGGCATGCAGCATTTATTTATGTCTGACCGCCAGCCGGCATTTATACCAGATTAGGCTGCCGGATCATCTCTAATGGAGATGCACTATATAAAGGGAGATCACGGTTTATAAGATGTAAACACATATCTAGGGAGCGATGCTTACTATGGTGCACTACAGTAAATGAAACACAGCATTTAAAGAGTTAGTCTCATGAAAACTTATAGGGTACATCTGCTAGACTTGCCATTCTCAGTTTATCCTGCTCTGTCTACTGTGTAAAACATGAACAAAAAGTTTACTGACCCTATAAATTCCAGAAGAAGCGACACATCCAGTTCTGGAGGAATGTGGAATAAGGGTCCGAATAGTTTCTTCGGTCTTCCTCGAACAGTTGAGGCAGACTGTGGGACTACTGAATATAAGAAGACATTAATTCATTACATTTACTCACCCAGACTTTGAGGACGTAGGGAAAGAAGACTGATGCAAAACTGCGCTTTACTTACCAGGTTTAGGGATCTCCAGCCCTCGTTCACTGTAGAAATCACACATTTGTTTTTTCTCACCTAATAGAAGCCATACAGAATTTACAACTAGTATCAAGACATGTGGAACAGTAATCAGCAGCATTATCAGAAGGAACAGATGCAGGCAGTCATCATGTTCACATCTTTAGGTTAAATGCACACAATCAGGATTGTGTTCGGATTTTCTACGCGGATTTGCACGCGGAAAATTCACACCGTAAGTCATGTACATTATATTCTATGAGAATTTGAATTTCTCACGTACACAATGCAAATTTGGACCTGCGGTGCGGATTTTAAAAGCTGCAGAATGTCAATTTATTTTATTTTTCCTGACCGGATCTCCTTCATTCACTTCAATGGGGAGAGTAAAATCAGCACCAAATCGGCATGTAAACCCGCACCAATTGATGCATATTGTCCTCACGGATTCCCATGCAAACATCAGCGGATTTCAGTGCGTATTCTCCGCACATAAATCCTGAACATGTGCATGTACCCTTACCCTGTCACCAGGTTTTAATGTTTTAAACTGCTCATATAGTGTTATTGCGCGCACACATGAATAAAATAGTACCTGGCAAGTGCACACTGCGTGCGCTGCCCCCTCATACAGCTGATCGGTCATACCCCGGCCAATCTGATATTGATGTATATTAAAAGCCGGGAAACCCCTTAAATGTAATCTACTGGGCTTACATCAGCCAATAGCAGGCCGTGACAGGAACGAGCCTCCCTAGTGTCACCCATGATGGGGAGATGCAGCGGCAGCCGTGCAGGCATCAGAAGCGACGTGGGTGCCAGGAAGCAGGGTAAGCATGACCAGTATGAGGGGCCCGGGCATTTTAGGGGTTGAATAAACCCTTTAATAAGATAGAGTGATCGGATATGCCATAAATGTTCATTTGGTGCAGGTCTCCTCGGCTTCTTTTTTAAGAATGGAGCCCCAAAGTATATAATGCACATCCTGTGCAGACACAGCATCCTGTCTATCCACAGCTATGGGACCTCTGATAAAAGCTGAGTGAGTGCCTTGCGCTTCCTGATCTCTATACATAGCCCTTATGGAGCGCTGTGTATAGAATGATGGTGAAAAACTGTCCCTGCCTTCCCTATGGGGAGCTCTGCTGTCACTGACAGAGGACGCCCCGCTCCTGCAACGGTGATCTCTGCAAGCACGCTTAGAAACGTCCATGCAGGGATAAGTGCCGACTGCCCGGGCATTTATGGTCAATGGGTGGTCAGCAAGCGGTGAAACAGGTACATTTAGTAAGGTGTTAACCAGTGAAATAAATATGTCACCTTTATGTAAAATGAGAGGGAAAAAAATACAAATGACTTACGTTCTTCTAAGTTGGCGACTAATTTGAAGACGATGTCCTGCAACTGCCTATCCAACCTAAAAAGAAATACACATTTACATTACAGGGAACACAACAGGCTTCTCACAACAATGTATAATTGATGCCCAAACCTTCTAAAGCTGGTGCCAACCACTACAGATTGTATACATTTGTACTGGACTCTAAGGGGGGCAGGACGCAGGGATTCTGGTGGACCTTTCATCCTTGTGTCATGCTCCAGCCTCTCAGGCCCCGTACAAGAAAGCCCAATCCTTTTCACGCCACGAACGCACACAACTGGAGCAACTGCTTTGAGAGTCAGGTCTAAGCCCCTTTAGTGTTACAACGAAGGAAGAAAACTCATTTTTACAATAGATGTGGAGACTCCTGGTAGCTGCCTGAAGACCCCTTCCAGTTTGAAAGCGTAGTTCCTTCTTACGCGGGTTACAAAGGGTACGAATAGTAACAACCACCACAAAAAAACGATCATATCTCCAAAATATCAGATATTTTGTGGATCTTCTGAGCTATCGTGGTCACAAATACTTACTAGACTGTCCATGGAAGTATGGATGTAGTGCATTTGCTTCCTCCAACAGCTGTTCTCTGACTGAACTGTACGAGAGGACTATTCCTAGGATAGGTGTACTGGTGACCAGTAGTTACAAGAACTGCACTTTCCCAGCAGGAAAATGCCTCCAGGTACAAGGAAAGTCCAGCTTCTTAAGAAAGAAATGGAGTGGCCTGCACCAAGCCTTGACCTCCGTACCGCTGAAATCCTCTTAGGGGTTGTCCGAGCAGGATGAAAAATACAAGCAAGCATTCTGCGGACCTTGTGGAAGAAAGATGGTTACGTTAATACTTACCCATCCCTCGAACTGCTGATGCTGCTGTCCTTGCTGCACTCACACAGGCTGCGAGCCCTTCCAACGAGGATGGCGGCATCAGCAGTGTGGCGGATCGGATGGGTAAGTATTACCTAAACCATTTTTATTTCACAGGTCGGCAGAATGCTTGTATTTATCATAATGCTCAGAGAAACCCTTTAATATATTCACATGCCTACTGTGAGCGAGGCCTCATCCACCACAATTAACGCCTTAGGCTATATTCACACTGGCGTTTTGGCTTTCCGTTTGCGAAATCCGTTCAGGGCTCTCACAAGCGGTCCAAAGCGGATCAGTTTTGCAGTTAATGCATTCTGAATGGATAAGGATCCGCTCAGAATGCATCAGTTTGGCTCTGTTTCGCCTCCATTCCGCTTTGGAGGCGGTCCGTCTGACCAAACCGAGCCAAACGTTTTCACTGACACTAGAAAACGGATCCGTCCCCCATTGACTTTCAATGGTGCTCAAGATGAATCTGTTTTGGCCATGTTAAAGATAATACAAACGGATGTGTTCTGAACGGGTGCGTTTGTGAAAGTAGCCTTAATGACAACGTCAACCACTGCTTTTTGACAGCGGGCGGTGCAGGACCCCAGTCTTTCGGTGTTGCTGCACAGGCTGCTCCAGCGCTAGCAGCCTGTGTTCTTACCGTTGGCTCCTGCTTAACAGCCAGGGTTGAAGGAAGCTTTGACCCTTGCCATTAACCCTTTGATCATGCAGCGATCCATACCGCGGCCTGATCAATGGGGACTCCCCCTGTGTTGAGGTCATTGGGCTTCCCGGTGACCCGATCGTGGCTGGGGGAGCAATACTCGGTCAGCCCCCATAACTGTCTGCACTGCAATCCTGCCGTTAGGGCACTCTGGTGTTACCCTAACAGCAGCGTGTCATACTGACACAGAGCATAATGTATTCGCACACTGGAGTATGTTAATGCATTATAAACACCACCAAAAAACAATAAGATACATTTCTCCTGCATAAAACAAGCCACGTGAGTGAAAACATGAAAAAATTAATAAAAAAGTTCTAGGACTGTAATGCAGAGAAACAAACAAAAAAAAAATATTAAGTTTCTGCTCATTACGGCATTTTTATGCCTGGTCACTAATGGGTTAATGTAGATGCAAATTCCCACAGTGATGATCCGAGTGGCAACGATACTCACCGAATGTTATACAGGGGCTGGGTTTGATGCACCACAACATTGCATTTAGGACATCGGTTGCTGTAGTAGAAATGCCTGACGATGCAGCTTTTACAAACTGGAACACAAAAAGGAGACGTTACAAAGGAGAATGACCCAGAAGTCCCCCGGGGACCACTACTCTCTATGAGCAGCGATGAGACACGTGTGACTCTGTACTTACATGTATGAAGGCATTCGGTGATGGTAGTGGCATCGATGAAGTAACCCTCGCATATCGAGCACCGGATGTAGGGATTCAGGTCGGCCAGGTTAATCATATGCTGCAGGTGAAGAACACGGAAGTTAAGGATTTGGAGGGCTGAGCATCACCCGAGGTTACACAGCAGCAATGGCCTGTAGGACACGTCTTCTTCTACCGTGACATATACTGCAGTCACAATTCGCTTTCAATTATCCGCAATCAGCATAGCTTGCTGTGCTACCCTCGCTCTGTAATTCCCATGCACTGCAATGGTTGCTATGAAACAGCAAAGTCTTTCCTGGCTGGCTGGTGGTCCGGGCTTAGTCTCACCCCTCCTTGGTAATGGCAAGATGATACAGCCCCTTTAAGGTTAAAAAAAAATATATATATATATATATATATATATATATATATATATATATATATATATATATATATATATATATATATTTATTTAAGTGACTCTGCTACTACTGATGGCTGAAATCTGGTGTGACCATCACAAATTCAATGAAGACTTATTTATCCAGAGGGAATAACTGAAGTCATACTGTAACCTGTGTATCGTTAAAGGGGTATTTCAGCTGCAAAAATAACTATTAGATCGGTAGGGGACCTATTGCTGGGACCCCCACTGATCCCGAGAAAGGGGCAGCCACCATGAAAATCACTGTTAAAAGGTGCGGCCATTGTGAAAGTCACTGTTATTTAATATAAAATTGCAATAAATAAATACCCGAGCAACACCGAGTCATCAGCTAGTTATATATGAACACAGTAAACACGTTTGTGTGTGCAAAAACTGCGGTAAACTATTATGCCAGGTACTAGTGATACCCGCCTCTAAAACTGCCCATTTGTGCCGGTGACGTCACCAGGGGGCTCCCTGTTAAGTGGACGTGTCCTCCTAGCACACTGACAGCTCACAACAGACCTTGCCCTGCGCGATGCTCCTCTTGGCGCGCGCTGCAAGGAAATGCTCCACTCTTACATGGTAAAGGAGTGAAGGGGAGTTTATGTCCGGGATCAGGGCAAGTATACTTCTCAGGCTTTGTTCACATTAAGGCGTACAGATGTCATTAATGGAGCGCCCCCACTCTGGACCCTCTTCTTGGGCACCGCAATCTCTGACATACCTCGTCCATCCATGTATTACGGGAGAGGCTTTATTTCAACTGTTCACAACTTATAATGCACTAGTATAGTATATTATTGTACAGGAGCGGCTGCATGAAGCGCAAGGCGTCATAGCAACCAATGACGCCGTGCGCTCATGCTGTCAGGCGGAATCCCGGCCGGGTTTCCGCGGTCCGCTCTCGGCCGCAGAACACGGCCGTGTGCATGAGGCCTAAGGGGGTATTCCAGTTGGTTGAAATGATCCCCTATCCACAGGACAGAGGATAACTATCAGATCGCTGTTATCCCCACTGAGCACGAGAATGGGGGCCCCGTACCCCCTGCAATGAATGGAGTGGCCAGTCACACATTTGCGCGGCCGCTCCATTTATTTCTATTAGAGTTGCGGAGATAGCAGAGCGCTGTGGTCGGCTATTTCCAGAACTCCCATAGAAATGAATGGAGCAGCCACGTACATGTGCGACTGGCCTTTCAGTTCTTTTCAGGGGGGCTGCAGAGAATACAGGGCCCCCAAACAAAATCACTGCTCCTGGGCAGCAGAGGCTGTTTAGACTGCACCACCTGATGCTGGGGAAAGATGATTGGGGGGTCCGCACCTCCAATCATTTCACCCGATGAGCGAGCGTTTTTACTTTATACGCATAGTACACACCTTGGGGGTCATGTACGTCGGTCTTGGATTCCCCTCTGCGCTGCCGAGGGATGCATATCTCTGCATTAGATATGCATTAAATTAGGTGCACTTTCAGCGGTCTGTGCACCTGGTGTAGAAACCACTCCAGCCCCTTATCGGGTTAGTTTTCCTACAACATTTCCAGGTGTAAATGTTAGTAAAGTTGCCGGCCCCCCGTCACTTCCAAGGAGGCATTTCATAATTGTAAAATGGGGTCTTACAACTTTTTTGCACCAAAAACAGGCGTACAAAACTGCAAGTAAAGGAACTCCCTCCCCCACCCCTTGTACAAGTTGCCTTAAACAGATATATTCCCAATTTCAAGGTATGGCATAGATGTCCGTCTGTCTCATGGGTATCAACATGGGGCTCCCGGCACTCACGACAGCATCCAGGTGCAGGTCCCACCTCTGGAACCCGCACTTATCCGACATTTGTCATTTCCTGCACATAGGCCATAAATGTCTATAGGCCGTTCACACGCCAGGTTTTACTGCAGAATTATGACATGGACAGCCGCCCAAAATCCTGCCCGCAACCGCATCCTTACTGCCTCCCATTCATTTCAATCTGAGGCAGCTCTGAGAATCACGGGGCGGCAGCAAAAACGGACATGTCCCTTCTTGGTGAGGCCAGGGATTTAAAGGGTATGTACAACTTCGGAGGCATTTTTTGTTTTGTGATTGCATGTTACTCATTTTGGGCTAAAAATCATATTTTCAATTGGCCTTTATTAAAAATATTGAGCTGTTCTGACACAAAGGGTTAACAGTTTTTCTAGCTGTGTGACCAGCCATCTAAGGGCTCTTTCACACCTGCGTTCTTTTCTTCCGGCATAGAGTTCCGTCGTCGGGGCTCTATGCCGGAAGAATCCTGATCAGTTTTATCCTAATGCATTCTGAATGGAGTGAAATCCGTTCAGGATGCATCAGGATGCCTTCAGTTCCGGAACGGAACGTTTTTTGGCCGGAGAAACTACCGCAGCATGCTGCGCTTTCTGCTCCGGCCAAAAATCCTGAACACTTGCCGCAAGGCCGGATCCGGAATTAATGCCCATTGAAAGGCATTGATCCGGATCCGGCCTTAAGCTAAACGTTGTTTCGGCGCATTGCCGGATCCGACGTTTAGCTTTTTCTGAATGGTTACCATGGCTGCCGGGACGCAAAAGTCCTGGCAGCCAAGGTAAAGTGTAGCGGGGAGCAATATACTTACCATCCGTGCGGCTCCCCCGCTACTACTATGGCAACCAGGACTTTAATAGCGTCCTGGCGGCTGCCATAGTAACACTGAAAGCATTTTGAAGACGGATCCGTCTTCAAATGCTTTCAGTACACTTGCGTTTTTCCGGATCCGGCGTGTAATTCCGGCAAGTGGAGTACACGCCGGATCCGGACAACGCAAGTGTGAAAGAGGCCTAACAAATCTTATCTCTAAGTTACTTATAAGTCATAAACACTTATTTAAGCCACATTCTTATCAGCAAGATAAGAACTGAGCTATACTGAGTGTTTATAATATCAGAAATAAGGAGCCTGTCAGCTCCTGGTCTGACGGAAAAGACAGAAAATCCGGAGGCTGCTACTAGAGCATCTTGGGCTACTTTCACACTGGCGTTTTGGCTTTCCTTTGTGAGATCCGTTCAGGGCTCGCAGAAGCGGTCCAAAACGGATCAGTTTTGCCCTAATCCATTTTGAATGGAAAAGGATCCGCTCAGAACGCATCAGTTTGCCTCCGTTCCGCTCTGGAGGCAGACGCCAGAACTGAGCCAAACGGCCCCCCCTCCCTCCCCTGCATTCACAGACAATAGAAAACGGATCCGTCCTCTATTGACTTTTAATGGTGTTCACGACGGATCCGTTTGGCCATGTTAAAGATAATACAAACGGATCCGTTCTGAACAGATGCATGTGGTTGTATTATCTGAACAGATGCATTTGTGCAGATAAATGACGGATCCGCAACAAACGCGAGTGTGAAAGTAGCCTTAGCTACGTACAGAAAAAAGGATTCCATGGGGGAGATTTATCAAACTACTGTAACGCAGAACTGGCTTAGTTACCCATAGCAATCAAATTCCTCCTTTCAATTTTCAGCCTCCCTAGCACCACCCGCAATGCTAGGGAGGCTCATCCCCCGTCACTGCCTGCTCCCCCCCCCCCCCCCATCCGTGCACAGGGAGAAGCGGCGGTGCGGGGTAAGTAGATTCAGTGTGGGGGGCACAGCACAAGGAGTGCATTTTTTTGTCTCGGATAACCCCTTTAAAATAAGTACAATGCAATAAATCAGCTCCGAGGCAGAAACTGCGCAGCCGCCAGTGAGATATCAGCATCGGTGTCTGCGCCAAAGGACGCCATGTGAACATATCCTAGAAGGGTATGGGGGGGCCGCCTCCATCTACATGCCCTAATGCTAGGGTCAGTAACCTCCGGCACTCCAGCTGTTGTGAAACTAAAACTCCCAGCATGCTGTATTCACTTTTACGGTGGTTCCGAGAATAGCCAAGCAAGTGTGCATGTTGGGAGTTGTAGTTTCACAACAGCTGACCCCTGCACTAGTGTGAACAGGGTCTGAGAAGTGAGGCAGGATAGGGGGTCTGCATCTATCAAAGATTTATAGGGTCTCCTGTAGTGAGACCCCAATGAATGACTTTTCTGACATCTTCTCCCCCTCAGCACCATGAGAAGCGTCCATCACGTGACCCACATGTCCTGACAACCACCGCCCGACTACTCCACCCTTCTCTCTACTCCCACCTGACCAGAAACATAGAAAAACGATGAGAGCCGGGAGATCACGTGACCCCGGGCGGGGGTCGCCTCTCACCTCGTGCCCCTCGCCTTGCACTTCCTCGTTCCTGCTGCCTCCAACACCTTCCTCCCCAAACGAGCTGCTGGTGACATCCTGGGCCGAGAAGCTGACAGACGGGGCCATCCTCTGCTCCTCGTCCTCACACTTCACCGACTTACCGAACTCCAGCTCCATCCCTCCCCACCCCCAGCTGCTCCACAAACAGCGCGGTACTTTTCTTTTCGACACAGATCTGCGCAGGCGCGGCGCCGGGCATTCTGGGAATCGTAGTTTTTGCTGCCGTTGCCTAACAACAGCCACTGTTTTGTGGCAAAACTACAAGAACCGTCATGCGTGAGGATAAATCTGGGATTATAATGTAACCGTCTAAACTGAGACGTGTTCTGCCAAGGGGACATGCCCAGTATTGTACTGTGTGAATGGTTCCTAGGTATTAAAGGATTTGTATCAGGCTCAGTCAGGAGCCACAGTCGCAGATTCCATCAAGTTTTTTTTATTAATTTTTTTAATAAATAAAATATCACGCCATGCAGCACTATTTTTCTCCAAACGCCATGGTGGTACACCAGAACCACCAGTGGCTTCTAGTGATGGTGGCACTGCTGTCATATTATTATACACATTTATATAGCGCTACTAATTCCGCAGTGCTTTACAGGCATTATCATCCAACTGTCCCCAATGGGGCTCACAATCTAAGGTCCCTATCAGTATGTCTTTGGTCATATCCGTTTTTCTGTTTGTATTATGGGAGCCAGCCTCGCGATCCACAAGAGAGGTCGTGTTTGATCGCTTGAAGCCAATGGTGGACCATAATAGGGACATTTAGGGTGGCAGCCCCGGGCCCCTTGACACCTCCATGGGGCCCATGTTTGTCTTTCTAATGTGTATATAATGTATGTATGGTAAAGAGTGGTTCATATCTGCACTGGAGGCTCCGTTCGGGCCCCCCCTTGCAGATTCTGTAAAAAAGACTAAACAAAAAAGGCCTGCAGGACTTTTGTGTCTGGTAAAAAAGCAGGAGACTGAACAGACTCTGCTGTAGTCTATGGAGACCATCCATCTGTCTGTATTATATCTGCATACCTCCCAACTTCGCAAATCGCAAAGAGGGACAATATATGCCGGTGTTCGGCATACATAGCAGCAATTTCTTTCATTCTAGGCCACGCCTTTAACTCCGCCCCAAAGCATAATTACTGCCCCCCATCACAACTGCAGTAGCTGGGGATCGGTGAGGTGAGTATAAGTTCCTTTTTTAACAGCATGTGCAGCCCCTGGGACAGTTTTTTTTCTTGCACTTCAATACCCATTTAAATATTAGCAGATAAATCATCGGATTATAGATATTTTAAAGGGTTTCTGTCACCTGAAAAATGGGTATTAAGCTGGCTGACATTAGTGATGTGGTAATGTCAGCTGAACATAACTATATTAGCGCCATCTCACTGCCTGAAGCCATTACTGAGAAAAACAAACTTTTATAATTTTTCCAATTATCCTCTAGGAGCTGGGGGGGAAGGGGGGGGGGTGTTGCACCTGCTCCTAGAGGCTCTGTTTTCCCACCTCTTTTCACGCCCTTCTTCTCTTGATTGACAGGGCCAGGCAGCGCTGCTCTCCTCCCACCGGCCGCGTCTACTGCGGAAATCCTGCGCCTGAGCCGTCCCGTTCAGTATTCGGCGCAGGCGCAGTGAGGACGTTCGAACTGCGCGAGATTTACACTGCAGACACGGCCGGCGGGAGGAGAGCAGCGCTGCCTGGCCCTGTCAATCAAGAGAAGAAGGGCGTGAAAAGAGGTGGGAAAACAGAGCCTCTAGGAGCACGTGCAACACTGGCTCAGCAACGCCTATTGGCGTCATCTCGTGAGACCCGAGATTTTGTGTGAACGAGACCCGAGATGCGCGCGCGTTCACAGCGAAGCGTAGCTGAGAAGTTAAACTACAGCCTGCCAGCTTTTTTTAACATCAGAAAGAAATATCAGACGCTGTTTTGTTAACAGCGTCTGATATACAGTACAGACCAAAAGTTTGGACACACCTTCTTATTGTCACGACCATGGTCATGGTCGTGACTCCTTAGGACCCGCATGCATTTGCCTGCGGTCTGGTATTGTTGTCAACCACAGGTGAGGGCTAGTATCTTGCCTCACGTGTAGTTGCCGCTGGCAACTTGTGGTTGTTGGGCAGTGGAGCAGCCTGAGCTGGTTGCTGGGCGGCTCGCTGTCCATGCATGCGGTTGTCTTTGGCAACGTGTGTTTATGTGTGCACTTTCCTTGTCTGGTGTGCACGGGGTTTATTGTGTGTATTCCCCTTTTAGTTGCTGTCTTCCCTTCCCTGGTGTGTAAAGGGTTAATTCTCTTCCTAGTGTGTGAGCACTGTGGGTGTGTCTATGTGGGTGTGACTACATGGGCTATAAAGCCTCAGTTAAGACCTGATGTCTGAGGGGTACTCCAGCCTTGTAGTAAGCTGGAAGCACTCTCCTGGTCCCATATACCATCTGCCAGTGAGGGCCACCCTTGTGGTCATAAATTGTGATACAAAATGTTTATGTGATGTTAAGTTTATGTCTATGTGGTGTCTGTTATTATTGCAGCTATGGTTCTGGGTCCCTGTGTGTTTATGTGTGCTGTGTCCTTTTATGTTTGTGTGTGGACAGCCAGCACTTGTGTCCAGGGATCCAGTCAGTGTGTCTGTGGCAGGTAGAGGTGGAAGTCTTTCACTCTCCTGCCATATCCATAGTCTGTTTATGGTTAGATCCCATTGCAGCTCGGCCAGTTTTAGACTCCTGTTTCTCCGCATTCAGGAGGAACAGGTGGTCTACCCAGCTCCTAGTTCAGGGATCGGCAGAGGGTGAGTAGGGATCCGAGGTTCCTGAGCATGGGCCCTCCTACCTTCAAGGTCGGCTCATGCAGCTAGGAGTTAGGGTCGGATTAGGGATGCGTTAGGAGGTGACCTGCTCCCTAATTCTGTAGTCCTGGCCGAGCAGCGACTTACATCTCATGGCATCACACGGCTGAGGGTTTTCCCCATCCTCAGCCGTGACACTTATTCAAAGAGTTTTCTTTATTTTCATGACTATGAAAATTGTAGATTCACACTGAAGGCATCAAAACTATGAATTAACACATGTGGAATTATATAGATAACAAAAAAGTGTGAAACAACTGAAAATATGTAATATTCTAGGTTCTTCAAAGTAGCCACCTTTTGCTTTGAATATTGCTCTTGGCATTCTCTTGATGAGCTTCAAGAGGTAGTCACCTGAAATGGTCTTCCAACAATCTTGAAGGAGTTCCCAGAGATGCTTAGCACTTGTTGGCCCTTTTGCCTTCACTCTGCGGTCCAGCTCACCCCAAACCATCTCGATTGGGTTCAGGTCCGGTGACTGTGGAGGCCAGGTCATCTGGCGCAGCACCCCATCACTCTCCTTCATGGTCAAATAGCCCTTACACAGCCTGGAGGTGTGTTTGCGTCGCACAAAGACACGGTGGTTGGAGCTAAACATCTCAAATTTGGACTTATCAGACCAAAGCACAGATTTCCACTGGTCTAATGTCCATTCCTTGTGTTCTTTAGCCCAAACAAGTCTCTTCTGCTTGTTGCCTGTCCTTAGCAGTGGTTTCCTAGCAGATATTCTACCATGAAGGCCTGATTCACACAGTCTCCTCTTAACAGTTGTTCTAGAGATGTGTCTGCTGCTAGAACTCTGTGTGGCATTGACCTGGGCTCTAATCTGAGCTGCTGTTAACCTGCGATTTCTGAGGCTGGTGACTCGGATGAACTTATCCTCTGCAGCAGAGGTGACTCTTGGTCTTCCTTTCCTGGGGCGGTCCGCATGTGACCCTAATTTCAATTTTCATATACAGTACAGACCAAAAGTTTGGACACACCTTCTCATTCAAAGAGTTTTCTTTATTTTCATTATGAAAATTGTAGATTCACACTGAAGACATCAAAACTATGAATTAACACATGTGGAATTATATACTTATCAAAAAAGTATAAAACAACTGAAAATATGTCATATTCTAGGTTTTTCAAAGTAGCCACCTTTTGCTTTGATTACTGCTTTGCACACTCTTGGCATTCTCTTGTTGAGCTTCAAGAGGTAGTCACCTGAAATGGTTTTCACTTCACAGGTGTGCCCTGTCAGGTTTAATAAGTGGGATTTCTTGCCTTATAAATGGGGTTGGGACCATCAGTTGTGTTGTGGAGAAGTCAGGTGGATACACAGCTGATAGTCCTACTGAATAGACTGTTAGCTGCTTTTTTCTTGCCATAATACATATTCTAAGTAATGAAGGTCAGTCAGTCCGAAAAATTGGGAAAACTTTGAAAGTGTCCCCAAGTGCAGTCACAAAAAGCATCAAGCGCTACAAAGAAACTGGCTCACATGTGGACCGCCCCAGGAAAGGAAGACCAAGAGTCACCTCTGCTGCAGAGGATAAGTTCATTCGAGTCACCAGCCTCAGAAATCGCAGGTTAACAGCAGCTCAGATTAGAGACCAGGTCAATGCTACACAGAGTTCTAGCAGCAGACACATCTCTAGAACAACTGTTAAGAGGAGACTGTGTGAATCAGGCCTTCATGGTAGAATATCTGCTAGGAAACCACTGCTAAGGACAGGCAACAAGCAGAAGAGTCTTGTTTGGGCTAAAGAACACAAGGAATGGACATTAGACCAGTGGAAATCTGTGCTTTGGTCTGATAAGTCCAAATTTGAGATCTTTGGTTCCAACCACTGTCTTTGTGCGACGCAGAAAAGGTGAACGGATGGACTCTACATGCCTGGTTCCCACCGTGAAGCATGGAGGATGAGGTGTGATGGTGTGGGGGTGCTTTGCTGGTGACACTGTTGGGGATTTATTCAAAATTGAAGGCATACTGAACCAGCATGGCTACCACAGCATCTTGCAGCGGCATGCTATTCCATCCAGTTTGCGTTTAGTTGGAACATCATTTATTTTTCAACAGGACAATGACCCCAAACACACCTCCAGGCTGTGTAAGGGCTATTTGACCATGAAGGAGAGTGATGGGGTGCTGCGCCAGATAACCTGGCCTCCACAGTCACCGGACCTGAACCCAATCGAGATGGGTTGGGGTGAGCTGGACCGCAGAGTGAAGGCAAAAGGGCCAACAAGTGCTAAGCATCTCTGGGAACTCCTTCAAGACTGTTGGAAGACCATTTCAGGTGACTACCTCTTGAAGCTCATCAAGAGAATGCCAAGAGTGTGCAAAGCAGCAATCAAAGCAAAAGGTGGCTACTTTAAAGAACCTAGAATATGACATATTTTCAGTTGTTTCACACTTTATTGTTATGTATATAATTCCACATGTGTTAATTCATAGTTTTGATGCCTTCAGTGTGAATCTACAATTGTCATAGTCATGAAAATAAAGAAAACTCTTTGAATGAGAAGGTGTGTCCAAACTTTTGGTCTGTACTGTATGTAGTTACTAATAACATGATATTCCAGAATCAGTTACTATTAGACTGACTTACCCCATATTTAATAAGATTCAGCCCTTAGCAACCAGTCTGCATAAAACTGTCAAAACAAAAGTGTCAGTAACCAGAGCCCTCCCCCTAAAGGGTTAATCTCCTGCAGCACAAAGGGGTCCTCTTACCACATGTTGCTTTCATTTATACACTGAGCAGATGGCAGATCTCCCTTCCCTTCCCTGCGCTGCTTCAACTCTGCTGAGTGAGGGAGCGTCTGCCAAGCGCAGGGACAGGGAGAAGTGCACACAGCCCAGGCACTGGTATCAGCTGCTGGGGAGGACCTGGCTTTGTAGTGTCCCACTAGGTAGGGGTGGGCACTACACAAGGGTCAATTGGTGTGCGCGTTACTCCTACTCACAAGGAACAGAAGTGATATATTTAATCGTGCATTTTATGTATGCTCTAATGTGTTTTTACATGCAATGTACCCCTGTATGATGCAACAGCAGGCCTAGTTGGGTGTAGTTAGACATCCCAGACACTAGAGGGAGATAGGGAGCCCCAAGTAGAAATGTCCAGGCCTAGACAGGGAGAGTTGGTGCAGAGTCAGGAGTCTGAGAAGACAGAGGTTAAGAAGCCTGCTCCTGACATGCAGCTGGATAGCCCTGGCTGCTAGTGATGTCCAGGAGGCTGTTGAGAAGCTCCAGCCTGCCTGAGAACAAGAGAGCCCTAGTTAGCTCTGAAGATACCCCAGTTGCAGGACCCAACCTCCTGGGAGAAAACCCACAGTCATCCACTTTACAAGAGAGGGCGATCCAGGGTAAGCTAAGTGACCCTGATGGGCAGATGAAAGTAGAAAGTGCAGCAAGAATCTAATACCTGAGGAAGATAGTAACCAAGGATTTAAGCCACCCTTTAGGCATCCGGGCCTTGGGAGATAAAGCCAGAGCAGGAGTTCTAGAAAGGACACTGTACATTGATTCTGAGGAAAGGTACAACCTGCTGCTGAGTGCTTGTGAAGTTACCCTCTGCGTATCTTGCATAAATATTGCCTGCCATTTTGTGAATA
Organism: Bufo gargarizans; assembly: GCF_014858855.1. Lineage (NCBI taxonomy): Eukaryota > Metazoa > Chordata > Amphibia > Anura > Bufonidae > Bufo > Bufo gargarizans. The sequence continues at coordinate 325,631,969 of NC_058085.1, read as the reverse complement.
AGCCTCCTTGTGGAACTGTGAATGAAAGACTGTACTACTACCTGCTGTACAAAGTTGGATTGTTCAGTAAAATTACGTTTGGCTCACTATTCTACTTGTGTACCTCCATCATTCCAACCACCAACCGGCGTGCCACCGTCCAAAGGCACTGGCGTCACGAATACCACAGGGACCTCGCCCCAGGCACTCAAAATACCCGTAACATCCAGGGCACCTCATCCACCATCAGGCCTGGTCCCTATCTACAGAGTGTGCCCCAGAGGAACCGTGTCTACCTCTCCTTCACTGCCACGCGCCTGCCCAGGGTTCTCCAATACAGTGAGTAACCCTCGATTGCCCATAACCGTGACCTCACTTCGTCTATACCCTGCAGGTCTGGCGTGTTGCAGCTTTAATCATTTACTTACAGTCCCTTGCTGTCAGTAATGTGACCTTGCACGCTGCATCCTCTGTCCTTCAACAGATAGACGGACCATGCCTAGCAACCCTATTTTAACCTCTTAAGGACACATGACGTACCGGTACGGTATGGTTCCGATCACTGCCGCCGGGCGGGGGCGGTGATCGGAATCCGGTGCCTGCTCAAATCATTGAGCAGGCACCTAGGCTAAATGCGCCGGGGGGTCCTGTGACCCCCCCCCCCATGTCGGTGATCGCAGAAAACCGCAGGCCAATTCAGACCTGCGGTTTTCTGCGTTTCCGGGTTATTCGGGTCTCTGAAGACCCGATAACCCGGAACAGGATGGTGACGATGGTGAGATTTCACCCCACCAATCACCATCCAGGATCGCTTCTGATTGGTCTGTGGGCAGTCCGGCGGCAGATTCAAAAGAGGCAGGCGCTCCTCTCCTCCTCCTTTTGTGTTCCGGAGCCGAGGAGAGAGGAGCTGCTTGCACGTGTCCGCCATCGCTGCCAGCACCCCGATCTGTGCCTCCAGGACCCGATCTGTGCCCCTAGCACCCCCCATCAGGTACATAGGGACAGCATAGGGAAAGTTTGGGTTAGGCAGGAAAGAAAAAGGGAAAGTTAGTTTCTGAACTTTTTATTGCATCACCCTAAGTTAGGGTGTCTGGGGTCCACAGCACAGCTGTGTGACCCTAGACCCCCCAGGGGTGCTGCCGCTTGCCCCCCCTCCCCCCCCCCCACTTTTTTGGGGTGCAGGATTTTTATTTATTTTTTGTACGCTGACTGTGGCCGGCACTCTTAGCGTCCGGCCACTGTTAGCGCATCGCACACCCCACCGTTGATCAACTTCGGACGGTTGATCGGTGGTTTTGCTTTTTTTTCCAAATTTTTTGGCCTTTTTTTAGTTAGTTTTTTTTTTTCTGTTAGTTTTAGGGTTAAGTCCACGAACACCCGTGCCCCCACACACACGCACACAAAATAAAGATTTCCACACACGCACATACACACACAGACACACACTCCCCTATGTCCCGCCGGACGTTCTCGGCCGAGGAGGCATACGCCCAGCTTGCCTCCGACTCCGAGAGTCCCAGTGAGGACGAGGATGACCCCACAATCCTGTTATCATCCGCGTCCTCCTCATCATCTAGCGATGATGATGAGGAGCCCACAAGGTGGCGGAGACGCCGCCAGGCGGAGCAAGGGGACCGCCATGTTAGGGACCCTGTGGCCCAGCCTAGTACGAGCAGCTCTGGGCTCGTACTGGTTTTCCGGCCCTACCCTGAAAATGACTTTTTTTGTCATTTTTTCAGTGACCCATTGGTAAATCTGATGGTGGAGCAGACGAATCTGTACGCCCAACAGTTCGTCGCTCAACACCCGGGCTCCTTTTTGGCCAGGCCCGGTCAGTGCAGCCAAAATGAGGACATTTTGGGGCCTCGTGCTGCATATGGGCCTGGTCTAGAAACCCAGTGTCAGGCATTACTGGAGTGGGGATGTCCTATACCAGACCCCACTTTACAGTACGGCCATGACACGCTCCCGGTTTGAGGCCATCCGGAAAGGTCTGCATTATTCCGATAATGCAGCATGTCCCCCCCGAGATGATCCTGCCCATGACAGTCTGTATAAGATACGGCCGGTCATCGATCACTTTGAGGCCAAATTCATGGAGGCCTATGTACCTGGAAGGAAGGTCACGGTTGATGAGTCTCTCATTGCGTTCAAGGGGAGACTCATTTTCCGCCAGTATGTGCCCTCCAAGCGGGCGAGGTATGGCGTGAAGCTATACAAAATTTGTGAGAGTACTTCAGGGTACACTTACAAATTTCGTATATACGAGGGGCGAGATTCCCGGAGTCAACCCCCAGAATGTCCCCCCACTCTGGGTGTTACCGGGAAACTTGTGTGGGACCTTATGTACCCACTGCTGGATAAGGGTTACCACCTGTACGTGGATAACTTTTATACCAGTATCCCCTTGTTCAGGTCCCTTGCCGCCAGATCCACGTTCGCTTGTGGGACAGTGCGGAAAAATCAACGCGGCCTACCTGCCCTCCCCCTCCAGGTAACTATCCCCAGGGGTGAGACCTGTGCCCTTACCACTGGAAACCTGTTGCTGGTCAGGTGTAAGGACAAGAGGGATGTCCTTATGCTGTCCACAATTCATGGTAACGGCATCACCCCTGTCCCTGGTCGAAGTACCGCGGCAACGGTCCTCAAGCCCGATTGTATCGTCGCCTACAATCGGTATATGGGAGGAGTTGATCTCTCTGATCAAGTCCTCAAGCCATATAACGCCATGCGCAAAACCCGGGCATGGTACAAAAAAGTTGCGGTCTACTTGGTACAGGTTGCCATGTACAACTCTTTTGTACTATCCCGAAGCGCTGGCAGCACAGGGACATTCCTCCAGTTCTATGAGGCAGTCCTCAAGGCCCTGATCTTTTCGGGAAAGAGCAGGCCGGAGTACCTCGGGAACTGTAGGCGCCCGGATCGTCCCTGGCCAACACTTTCCAGGTGTGGTCCCCCATACTGGAAAGAAGGGACGAACCCAAAAAAGGTGCAGAGTGTGTCACAGGAGGGGGATACGAAAGGACACCACTACTCAATGTGACACGTGCCCTGATCATTCGGGCCTCTGCGTTATCGGTTGCTTCAGGGAGTATCACACTTCCATGGAGTACTACATTTATATCCCAATTTAGCACTGACATGGGATAAAAAAACTGGTTCTCAGACTTGAGACACCCAAAAAAACTAAAATAATTTATTAAAAGTTGACATATTAGGTATTGCCGCGTCGGTAATAATCTCCTCTATAAGGCCTCTTTCACACGGGCGTCAGTTTTTTTGCCCGGATAAGAGGCGGGTGCTTTGCGGGAAAATGCGCGATTTTTCCGCACGAGTGCAAAACATTGTCATGCGTTGCACTCGCGCGAGAAAAATCGCGCATGTTTGGTACCCAAACCCGAACTTCTTCACAGAAGTTCGGGCTTGGGATTGATGTTCTGAAGATTGTATTATTTTCCCTTAATAGTGCTGGAAGGGTTAAAAAATAAATAAATAAAAGTTAACTCACCTTCTCCTCTTGATCGCGTAGTTCCCGGTCTCTTTACTTCTTGAATGAGCTGTGGGCTAAATCACCGTGGTGATGGAGCATGTGATCTGACGTCACCACAGGTCCTTTAGCCCACAGCTCATTCTAGAAGTAAAGAGACCGGGAACTACGCGATCAAGAGGAGAAGGTGAGTTAACTTTTTTTTATTTATTTTTTAACCCTTCCAGCACTATTATACTCTGCATTCTGTATTCAGAATGCTATTATTTTCCCTTATAACCATGCTATAAGGGAAAATAATACAGTGAATAGACTGTCACCTAGCAACCATGCGTGAAAATCGCATAGCATCCGCACTTGCTTGCGGATGCTATGCGATTTTCACGCTTCCCATTCACTTCTATGGGGCCTGCGTCACGTGAAAATCGGACAAAATAGAGCATGCTGCGATTTTCACTCAATGCACAAGTGATGCGTGAAAATCACCGCTCATGTGCACAGCCCTATAGAAATGAATGGGTCAGGATTCAGTGCGGGTGCTATACGTTCGCCGCACGCATCGCACCCGCACGGAAAACTCGCCCGTGTGAAAGGGGCCTAAAAATACCCCATGACCTAACCCCCAGATTAACACGGTCAAGGAAAAAGCGATCAAAAAGTCATATAGCCCCCAAAATAGTGCCAATAAAACCGTCCGCTCGTCCCGCAAAAAATGAGCCCCCACATAAGATAATAGGATAAAAAAAATAAAAAAATGACACACTTTAGAGATACAAATAAAATGTTTTGTATCAAAAAGGAGAATAGAGTCTAGAACCTAAATAAATGTAAAAAAAGTAGACTTATTAGGTATCGCCGCGTCCGTAAGAATCTCTTCTATTAAAATACCCCATGACCCAACCCCCCAGATTAACACGGTCAAAAAAAAAGGTGCAAAAAAAGAATTTTTTGGGCACCAAACATAACAAAAAATTTAATAGCAAGAGATCAAAAAGTCATATAGCCCCCAAAATAGTGGCAATAAAACGGTCCGCTCGTCCCGCACAAAAATGAGCCCCCACATAAGATAATCTGATAAAAAATAAAATAAAAAAATGACACTTAGACTTTAGAGATACAAAAAAAAATTGTATAAAAAAGGATAATATAGTCTAAAACCTAAATAAATGTAAAAAAAAGTAGACTTATTAGGTATCGCCGCGTCCGTAAGAATCTCCTCTATAAAAATATCCCATGACCTAACTCCCCAGATTAACACGGTTAAAAAAAAAAAACTGTGCCAAAAACGCAATTTTTGGCACTTTTCCATTTCAATCCGTTTTTTGCAGTAACAAAACAAGGGTTAACAACCAAACAAAAGTTAATATTTATTACCCTGATACTGCAGTTTACAGAAATGCCACATTTGTGGTCATAAACTGCTGTATCAGTAAAAGGAAGGCCGCAAAAGGAAAGGACATGGAAAGGAAAGGACATGGAAAGGAAAGGACATGGTTTCTGGAAGGCCGATTTTGATGGCCTTTTTTATTGACACCATGTCCCTTTTGAAGCCCCCTAGAGTAAAAACTCCCTAAAAGTGACCCCATCTAAGAAACTACACCCCTCAAGGTATTCAAAACTGATTATACAAACTTTATTAACCCTTTAGGTGTTCCTCAACAGTTAATGGCAAATGGAGATGAAATTTCAGAATTTCAATTTTTGCTAACCATGCCTCACAAAAATGTAATATGGAGCAACCAAAAATCATATTTACCCTAAAAATAGTCCCCAAAAAAATGCCACCTTATCCCCCGTAGTTTCCAAAATGGGGTCACTTTTAGGGAGTTTCTACTCCAGGGGTGCATCAGGGGGGTTGAAACAGGACACGGTGTAAATAAACTGGTCCATAAAACCTTTCACTCTAAGCCCCACTGTGTGCCCGTACAGTAGTTTACGGCCACATATTGGGTGTTTCTGTAAACGACAGAGTCAGGGCAATAAAGATACAGTCTTGTTTGGCTGTTAACCTTTGCTTTGTTAGTGGAAAAAATGGGTTAAAATGGAAAATAAGGCAAAAAAATTAAATTTTCAAATTTTATCCCCATTTGCCAATAACTCTTGTGCAACACCTAAAGGGTTAACGACGTATGTAAAATCAGTTTTGAATACCTTGAGGGGTGTACTTTCTTAGATGGGGTCAATTTTAGGGAGTTTCTGCTCTAGGGGTGCATCAGGGGGCTTCAAATGGGACATGGTGTAAATAAACCAGTCCATAAAAATCTGCCCTCCAAAAACCAGTTTCTTAGATGGGGTCATTTTTGGGTGGTTTCTAATATGTAAGCCTCGCAAAGTGACTTCAAACCTGAACTGGTCCCTAAAAATAGTTTTTGGTAAAATTTAAAAAATGGCAAGATTTGCTTCTAAACTTCTAAGCCTTGTAACATCCCCAAAAAATAAAATATCATTCCCAAATAATTCAAACATGAAGTAGACATATGGGGAATGTAAAGTCATCACAATTTTTGGGGGTATTACTATGTATTACAGAAGTAGAGAAACTGAAACTTTGAAATTTGTAAATTTTTCCAATTTTTTGGTAAATTACCGTATTTTTCGCCGTATAAGACACACTTTTTTCCCCCCAAAAGTGGGGGGAAAATAGCAGTGCGTCTTATATGGCGAATGCTGCTGATTTTGCTGCGTTTTCAATGATACACCCGACGCGATGCCGCGCGGCGGGTGTATCAGCTGTGAGGGAGGAGGGCCTGGGGGCCGGCATCTGCTTTTATAATGACAGCGGGGCCCGTGCAGTAACTGTATTCTACTACACGGGCCCCGCTCACTGTATAATCCTATGTCTAATAGTTAATTGTATGTAATCGCATAAGGAGCGCTGTGTATTACCAGTACTTACAACTACAAGCGCTCGTCGCTCGGTAGGCAGGGAGGAGGCAGGCCAAGAAGACGGGCGCTGGCAGTGTGAGTCATACGTCACGCGCCTGCGCCGCCCACTTTATGAATGAAGCAGGCGGCGTGGGCGCATGACGTATGACTCACGCTGCCAGCGCCCGTCCTCCCGGCCTGCCTCCTCCCTCCTCTCTGCTACCTACCGAGTGCTTGTAGTTGTAAGTACCGTAATACACAGCACTCATTATGCGATTACATACAATTACAATTAACTATTAGACATAGGATTATACAGTGAGCAGGGCCCGTGTAGTGGAATACAGTCACTGCACGGGCCCTGCTGTCATTATAAAAGCAGATGCCGGCCCCCAGCGTGTATTGAGGGTCATTCACTACAGGGACACTTATGGAGGGGATCTGTGGATGACACATAGCATAAGATGCTATATATGTGTCATCCACAGATCCCCCCCCCCCATAACTGTCATACACAGTGCCATCCAGAGAGCCCAATAAGAGCCACCCACAGATCCCCCATAAGTGTCACCCACAGATCCCCTATAAGTGTCACCCACAGATCCCCCATAAGTGTCACCCACAGATCCCCCATAAGTGTCACCCACAGATCCCCCATAACAGTGCGTCACCCACAGATCCCCCATAACAGTGCGCCATCTACAGATCCCCCATAACAGTGCGCCATCTACAGATCCCCCATAACAGTGCCATCCACAGACCACAATTAGTTCAAAATCCACCAAAAGCACACCTTTTGGTTCAAAATATTTTTTTTCTTATTTTCCTCCTCAAAAACCTAGGTGCGTCTTATGTGCCGGTGTGTCTTATAGGGCGAAAAATACGGTAGGTATTTTGTGGAAATTTTTTTTTTTTTTAACTTCATTTTATGATCTATAAAACAAATCGATAGTGTGCCTCATACAGTCTATGCCCCATTCATTTATACATAACAATTTAGTATGCACAAACAATGTCCCTTAGGTACAACACCCAATTATAAAAGTGTAGTGCAAACGTGCTCTGTACTTTAAGGGTTATAATTCCTTGTTCATGGTGCAGTTGCACTACACTTTTATAATTGGGTGTTGTACCTAAGGGACATTGTTTGTGCATACTAAATTGTTATGTATAAATGAATGGGGCATAGACTGTATGATGCACACTATCGATTTGTTTTATAGATCATGTATAAGGGTATTACTGTTTTGATATCAACATGTTGTAAACACAGAATGTCATGTGATGATGTGGTGTTTGATGATCATGTGACCTTATTGTTAACAAGTGTTTTCACTGATTGCACTGAGTTTGTAATGAATTGTGGGTATATATACCCAACATTAAGCACTGTTGTATAGCTTGACAAAGGCCTCATTGAGCAGGCCGAAACGTTGCTGGGAATAAAGTTTTGGGGTCGTCACCCTATCACCAAAAGCTGGAAGTGCTGCCTCGTCATTTGCTGAGTATTACTAATATATATATATTTGCATAGACAATTGTCCCTTTGTTTCACTGCTTGCACAAATCAATTTAAGATACTCGGGATGTGGAGTGCAACGCTTAATAATTCTAATAACCCCGACTGAAAGCCCTATCCCCCCCTCAAGTTACTTAACTGTATCATATCTCTCTGAATTAACCAACTAACTGACTATATCCCTTTTACGTCTGGATCCCGTCCCTCAACCCTTTAAGAAGCCTCTCTTTCTTTGGCTGGATCCTGCTGATATTACGGACCTTTTTTTCCCTCTTTGAACTAACTTTTGTATCTAACTATGGATGTAACCTATTGACTGTATTGAGTTTTATGTGATTAACTAAAAGAAAAAAAAAGGGGAAAAGGGGAAAAAAAAAAAAAAAAGATATAATACAGGTGAAAGGGGATTAAGATAAGAGGGAAGAGATATTAAAATGTCACCAAAAAAAAGAGAAGAACTGCGCGGCCCCATGGGGAGTACTACTAGGCGATCAGCAGGAGGGCTCGAAAGTGGGTCTAAACAAGCGGGTCTAAATAAGTACCTGGTCCCGAATTCCCCTGGGCTCAGATCCCCACAAAAAGAAAAAATAGCGGATGCCAGAGTACAGGATTTGACACATGAGACGCCAGCGGAGGGGGGTGAGGGTGACAGGGGAACACCAGCGATATACACAGAAACGGACGTAAAAATGGTGCAGGATATACTTTGCACTGTCTCAAGGATGGAAAATTTAATGGGTAATTTGGCAACCCAGCTTGGGGCAGTGCAGACAGACGTTATGGTTATCAGAGCCGAGATGGAAAAAGTAAGACAGCGTTTACAAGAGATGGAAAAAAGGATTCCCACCCTAGAGAAATCTGTGCAGAAATTAGAGAAGGAGGTGGCCCACCTAAAACAAACAAATGTTAAGATGGAACAAAAATTGGTAGACCAAGAGGACAGATCAAGGAGGGCTAACATTAGATGTGTGGGGGTCCCAGAGAGAGCGGAGGGAGGAAATTGTATGGAATTTATGGAAAAATGGTTGAGGGAAAATAGTAAAGTAGGTACTCTTTCGCCCTTATTTACTATAGAAAGAGCACATAGGGTCCCCACAAAAAATAGGGCGCCAGGGGATTACCCCAGACCTATACTGGTGAAATGCTTACTATCTAAGGATCGAGATGGAATACTTTCTGACGCAAGAACCTCAGAAAAATATTATATACAGGGTGTAAAGATCAAACTCTTTCCAGACTACTCATTTAGTACTAACGCACAAAGAAGAGAATTCATATCCGTTAAAAAAAGATTAAGAGAGGCCGGTATAAAGTATAGCTTACTTTTTCCGGCAAAATTAAGGGTGGAATATAACGGCAAGATTTCCTTTTTCCAGACTCCAGAGGAAGTCAGTGACTGGGCGGATGGAGAGGGTCTCTGAGGCTGGTGGGGGAGGGGGGGGGGGTGAAAGGAGTCACGCTAAGTTATGGAGTCGCCTGGACTGCTGGACAGCAGAAGGGGGGACTATATAGAGGGGGGGGCATATAGGGGGGGTGGGGGCATATAGGGGGGGTGGGGACGGGGAGAAAACCTTTTTTTTTTTTTTTCTTCTCTCCCCCTCTGTTAGATGGTTAGGATCCTTTCATTGAATGTGAGGGGGCTCCGAGACAGGGTTAAAAGATATGCTATCCTTGAGTGGATGAAGAGGTTTCTGCCAGCCATCATCTGCCTCCAGGAGACACATTTGGACAAAGAATCAGTAAGATGGTTGGAGAGGGGATGGGTGGTGGCGCAATATCATTCGGTATACACCACTTACTCTAGAGGGGTCTCAATTTTGGTACATAATAAGATTAAATTTGAATCTTTGGCATGTGAGACCGATGACCATGGTAGATACCTCTTTTTACATTGTTTTGTGGATGGGATTAAAACTGTAATCGCAAATATATATATTCCACCACCATATAAACCAGATGTTCTGTACCAACTGTATAGATTTATGTTGAATAAACAGGAATGTATACTGATTGCGGTAGGGGACTACAACGCGGTTATGGATCCACTCAGGGACAGGACATCTAGCAGAGGGGGAGGAGCACAAAATGCAGATTTATGTAAAGTAGCCCACGAATTTAACTGGGTAGATGTTTGGAGGGCTCAGCACCCGGATGAAATTAGATATTCCTGTTACTCAAAAACACACCAAACTTGGTCGAGAATAGATATGACTTTTGGAAATAAAAATTTAATGTCCCTAAATAGGATCATGACAAAATATATACCCATGGCCTTGTCAGACCATAATGCAATGACAGTCGAACTGGATTTGAATAAGAACAATACTCCGCTAATGTTTAAGTTCAACTCCCATTGGCTATCATTGATTTCAGATAAAGAGAGCATAATTGAGGAACTAAAACATTTTTTTATGGAAAATAACGGGTCTGCCAGTAGACTAGTGGTCTGGGACACTTTCAAGGCATTCTTGAGGGGAGTATTGTTCAAAAAGGTAAATCATTGGAAAAAAAGAACCAGAGAGAACGGGAAGGCATTGGAGAAAAAACTGCAAGAGGCAGGTATGGCAAGTATGAGATACCCTACTGCACTAAATAAGAGAGCTTGGGAGGAAGAACAGGAAAAGATGAAGATTTACCAATTAGAGAAAGGTAGGAAAGAATTGCTCTTTCGAGGTATCCAACTAGCCTCGGAGGGCGAAAAGGTCGGTAAAATATTAGCAAATATAGTGAGAAACCAAAAAGGGAAATCATGGATAGGGGCAATTAAAGATAAAACGGGTAAATTAACCACTACACCCGAAGGTATTAAAAAAGGGTTTTGGGAATACTTCACAGAGCTTTATAAGTCTAGGGTACAATACTCAAAACAAGAGCTAGATTCATACCTGGATAATATCGCCTTTAATAGGATATCCAAGCCCCAAAAAGAATATCTGGAAAAAGAAATAACGGTAGCAGAAATAAATCTAGTTTTGGGGAAGGTTAAAGCTGGGAAGGCACCAGGTGGGGATGGGCTTCCCTTTGAAATATATAAAACCTTCTCCCAGGTGTTAGTACCAGAATTAAAGATAACACTGGACGAGGCCCGAAAATTAGGCGACCTACCGAACTCTATGAAAGAAGCAACTATTACGCTAATTCCAAAAAAGGGAAAAGAACAAACAGATCCCGGTTCATACAGGCCAATATCCCTGTTGAATACGGATGTTAAAATTCTGGCAAAAGTTTTAGCTGATAGGCTTTCAAGGGTTATCAAAGGGATAATAAATAAAGATCAGACAGGATTTATACCGGGCAGAACAATATACTCTAATATAAGAAGGACATTTCTTAATATTGAAGCTAATAGATTGGATACAGGGGAGAAAGCGATACTCTCACTGGATGCCCAAAAGGCATTTGATTGTATTGAATGGGACTATTTATGGGCAGTGTTTTTTTTTTTTGTAAATTCTTTATTTAAGTTTTCATTTTCATTTTCATTTCCAAGTACCAAGGATCAGTGCAGTCATAAAACAGAGAATGAACTGATATCGCAGAGTAGAATGAAATTGTAACAAATGACAACTGTTAAGCGAAGAGGCCGAGTACCCAATGGGTTACTACACCGGCATATGTGGAACAATATGAGCAATCTAGGTTACAGACAGACAAATGATGGAAATGAGAAAAAAGAAAAGAAAAAGAACAAAGGGGGGAAAAGATGAAGTAATCAAAGAAAGGGAAAAAAGGGGGGGGGAGGGGAAGAGGGAGCGGAAAGGCAACAACAGACCTCACTCTCACGGCTGTGCTAGAAGCATCTTGCATTCTGCTGAATCATAGAACTCCATCCAATGGCTCCAAGTTTTAGTAAACCTCTTCTCAGTGCGCCTTAATGTAGAGGTGAGATCTTCCATTCTCATGGTCTCCTGGATTTTGTTGATCCACATGGAAACAGAGGGAACAGTTGGTTGCCTCCAGAGAGACGGAATACAAGCTCTTGCAGCGTTCACCAGATGTCTAACCACAGACCTTTTGTAGGAGGAGAGAGGAATCTCGCACTGATGGAGTAGGAAGAACCCCGGTGTTTTAGGGAGAGTATATGTGGTGAATTTAGATGTAATTGACCAGACCGAGTCCCAAAAACCGGAGAGACAAGGACAGCTCCAGAATGTGTGTAGGATAGTGCCTCTCTCCGAGCCACAACGCCAACATAAAGGCGAGGTATGCGGAAAAATGGAGTGGAGTCTAGTAGGGACCCTATACCAACGGGACATCAGTTTGAAACCAGCCTCCTGAACATTGCTGGCAATAGATGTTTTGTGAACGCATGTGTACAGCCTTAGTCTCTGTTCCGATGAAAGTGTGGAATCTATATCCGCTTCCCATTGGGAGATAAAGTTAGGAGGGGGTTGATTGGCCGGATTGAGTAGTAGGTAGTACATTCGAGAAAGGGTGCGGCGCGACACACCTGATTGGTCACATAGAAACTCAAAGTCAGTTTTTTCACGGACATAGGACTCTGCCGGAAGGAGAGTAGCCATGAAGTGTTTAAGTTGACGAGACTGCCAGGGGTTAATGGTAGGGATACCCGACATCTCCGAGACTTGTTGGGGGGAAAGCCACAAATTCGAGGCGATCAAATGATGGGCCCTGAATTTGTTGCAGTTTACCAAAGTTCGAAAGGGACCTTGTTCCAACCCCGGGGGGAATTGTGGATTACCCAAAAGAGGGAACATAGGAGAGGGGAAAGGAGAGATATTGGGGTGATTCTGAATGGAGGAGAAGACCTTCAGTGAGGGACCTATGGTTGGGTGTAAACGAGCATCAAGCGGTATGTAGGTGTCTAACCATGGAGTAGCAGGCAAAGGAGTGGACAGAAAAGATTGTTCGACCGAGATCCATTGTTTATAGGCTTTGTGTCGACACCACAGGTGAGATGCTCTGTGGTATGAAATAAAGTCAGGTAGCCCTAGTCCACCTTCCAGTTTAGGCCGAAAAAGTATCGACCTAGCAATCCTGGACGGTTTGCCGGCCCAAATAAATTGAGACAATATCTTCAAGAGATTGTGAAAAAAGAGTCTAGGAATATGGACCGGAAGGGCTTGAAAGAAGTAGAGGATTTTTGGTAAAATGTTCATTTTAAAGATAGAAATCCTACCAAACCATGAAAACGTGCCTTTATGCCACCTATCTAGGTCAGACTTTATGGCCTGGAGAAGAGGTGGGTAGTTAACCTGGTAAAGGTCAGAGAGTGTGGGGGTCAAGAATATTCCAAGGTACTTTAGAGACGAGCGTGCCCATCTAAAGGGGAAGTTCTCGGCAATCGACGTGACCGTGGCAGACGGGAGATTAATGTTTAAGGCTTCAGATTTCTGATAATTAATCTTAAAGTTCGAAAGGTGGGCGTATATTTTGAGCTCCCTCATCAGGTTTGGGATGGTAACCCTCGGGTTGGTGAGGAAAAATAGAAGATCATCAGCGTAGGCTGCGACTTTATGTGAGGTCCCAAGTATCTGTAAACCAGCAATATCGGGGTTCCCCCTAATGTGACATAGAAGCGGTTCTAGGCATAGAACAAATATTAGAGGGGAAAGGGGGCAACCCTGTCTCGTTCCATTGCGGATGGACAGGGGCGAGGAAAATTGGCCATTCACTTTGACAACTGCCGTGGGGTTGGAGTAAAGATTAATAATTCTGGACATCATCTTCTCACCTAGTCCAATATGACGAAGGGTTGCAAACATGAATTTCCAATTAACCCTGTCAAAAGCCTTTTCGGCATCAGTTGACAGGAGTAATGACGGGGTCTTAGAAGTAACAGCCTGGTAAATCATGTTTATTGCTCTCGTCGTATTGTCCCGGGCCTCCCTCAAGGGTAAAAACCCAGTTTGGTCTAGATGGATTAATTTTTGGAGATGAGGCAGGAGGCGTGAAGCAAGTATTTTCGAGAACAGTTTGAGGTCCACATTAATGAGAGAGATGGGACGGTAGCTGTGGCATTGTGTCGGATCCTTCCCGTCCTTGGGGACGACTGTAATGTGTGCTCTAAGGGTATCATTAGGGAGAGAACGGGTCGTATCAAATGAGTTAAAGGCAGCTAAAAAATGAGTGGATAAAACGTCCCCAAATTGTTTATAGTAGGGTAGCGTGAGTCCATCTGGACCAGGAGCCTTCCCCGCTTGGGAATCTTTAATAGCAGCCTGTAACTCAGTCAATGATATGGGGGACTCTAGTGTCAAAATGGCCTCCGGGGGGAGAGAAGCAAGGCCCGCGGACTCTAGGTAAGTCCTCAATGAGGGCATGGTTTCATGGACGGTAGACTGATGGGAGTCCTCCAAGTTATACAATGTGTGATAGTAAGATCTAAATGCTTCAGTTATTTCCCGCGGAAGGGAGACCTTAGAGCCAGATGAAGTAGACACATGTGGAACGTAAGAGCAAAGCCTTGTTTTCCGCAGAGCCCGGGCCAGGGTTCTACCCGGTTTATTCCCATGTTCGTAATAGTGTCTACGGCATTTGACCAAGGTCGCTTTTGCTCTTGTGAGGCAAAGAGAACGAACCTGGTCTCGGAGTTGTGTGAGCTCGGCACCCAACTGCAAGTCCAGGGTCTGCTTGTGCTGCTGCTCTAATACGTGAATGCGTGAAAGGAGGGAAGTTATTTTTGCTGCTCTTTCCTTTTTTAACTGGGAATTATGGGCAGTGTTAAGGAGATCCGGTATAGGGGAGGGATTTATAGGGTGGATACAGTTAATATATCTAAATCCCAGGGCTAGAGTGGCGGTGGATGGGAGCTCGTCCCTGCCTTTTGCCCTATTCCGTGGCACAAGGCAGGGATGCCCTCTCTCCCCACTGCTATTTGCTATGGCAATTGAACCTTTGGCAAATATAATAAGAAACGACAGGGAGATTAAAGGTTTTCAATATGCGGGCGGAGAAGAAAAGCTGTTAATGTATGCGGATGATATTTTACTTTTTTTGCAAAACACCGGGGAGCAGTTTAATAGAGCGATAGAGATAATAGATAAGTTTGGGTTTTTTTCTGGTCTGAAGATAAACTGGGGGAAATCACATATGTTATTATTGGGAGATAGACAATTACTAGGAGACACACGGGTGCAGGTTCTCAAAAAACATGAAAATTTTAAATATCTCGGTGTACAAATCTCCGGAAATATAGAAGAATATGAAAAATTAAATGTCCTCCCCCTAATAAAAGAATTAAGAACTAAAATACATATATGGAAAAAACTGCCAATGTCAATCCAAGGTAGGGTAAATCTAATAAAAAATGGTCCTTCTCCCAAAGATACTCTATATATTGCAAAATGCTCCAGTGAGAATATCGCAGACTACCTTTAAATTATTAGAGAGACTAATGGGGGACCTCATCTGGAAAGGTGCGATCCCTCGGATAAAGAAGGAAGTCCTCCAGCTCCCAGTGCAGGATGGAGGTTTAGCGGTCCCTAATTTGTTTCTTTACTATTTAATAATTCAATACGGGAATATAAAGGGTAGCTTAGACAGTCAAGTGGGTAGGCAAGAATTAAATAGATGGGGTTGGAAAGAGGGAGGTAATCACTTAGAGGTGTTGGAGTCAGGTTTTTTGGGGAAAAAAAATTCAGATAATAGAATATTAAACTTAATAGAATACGTATGGGGGGAAATTAAGAAGATATTGGAGATTAAAGGGTTTTTGAAATACACACCGATATGGAAAAATTTTAATTTAAAAGAATTAGAAACAATAAGGGACTATATAGATTGGGAGAAAAAAGGAATGAAATATCTAGACCAGATCTTTGAGGAAGATAAGCTGAAAGACTTCAACACAATGGTGTTGGAATTTGGGATCCCCCATACTGACACGTATAAATATCTCCAACTTAGGAATGCATTGCGGATAGTGGTACAGGAGGATAGGTATAGAAGGGAAAAATCAGACAGGTTGGATAAGTTCATTATAGCAGGGGAAGGAGCAGGAACAACAGCAAGGAGATATAGGCTTTTGATGGGCGGAAAGAGAAAAAAAATTACAATGCTAGCTCTAGGAAAATGGGAAAAAGATCTAGGCTCCCTTACAGAAGAAAATTGGAAAGATGCCCTTAGAAATTATGCTACAATCTCGGACAGGGGCTCACATAAGATCTCACAATTTTTTATAGTGCACAGATTACATCGATCTCCATGGATGTTGAAAAGAATGGGTGTGAAAGCAACAGATAAGTGTCCAAAATGTGGGGAGGAGAGAGCAGATTTAATACACTGTTTTTGGAGATGTCCCAAGCTCCATAGATATTGGACAGAAATAATGAAAACCATATTTTTGCTCCTGAAAGTCCGGCTGCCCAATGATCCAATAATCTGTATTCTAGGGGTAACTGAACATTTGAAACTAAATAAAAAAACACGACTGGTCTTGAATAAAGTACTATTTCAGGCCAGACTGCTCATACTTAGGCAATGGATAAAAGTAGATTTACCGACAGTGGGACAATGGAGAAAAATGGTAGACAATTTAATTAAAGAAGAACGAGTGATGGAGAATTATATAAAAAGGTCAATAAATCTCGACCAAGTGTGGAAAAATTGGTTACTTTAGTGTTGGAGGATTTTTTATTTTTTATTTTTTTTTTCCTCTCACGTCCCCACGCGGAGGGGGGGGGGGGGGGGGGGAGGGTGGGAAACGGGAGAAGATAGGGAAAGAAAAAGGAACTGTACTTATTAATTGTGATTGGTTGATCTGTGTTTATCTGATTTTTATGGATTTGTTCCTTGTGTGAAATTCAAATAAAGACTAATTTAAAAAAAAAAAAAAAAAAAAAAGATACTCGATAAAAGAACTTAGAGGCGATTATGTCCGCCTGAAGGATCATATCATTTTTATATATATATATATATTTTTTTTTTATCCTCTTTTTTTTTATATGAAGATTTTTTTATATAGAAGATATTCAATAAAAGACGTGACTTCTGCGGGTTCAGGATCCATCCGAAGCGTTCCAGGGTATCCAGGACTTTGCGCAGTCTGTGCGCAGTTGCCCGGAACGACGGACCCTTTATCAGGATATCGTCCATGGCATGGAGCAGGGCCATGACCGCTGCCAGAATCTTCGTAAAGACTCAGAGCTGTGGCCAGGCCGAACGGGAGGGCCACAAACTGGTAGTAAAAGGAACCCACTGCGAACCAGAGACATTTTTGATGACTGACGCAGATGAGAACATGAAGATAATCGTCCTTGATATCTATCGAGGACAGGTACTCACCCGGATCCATGGACGCAATGACTGATCTCAGGGACTCCATCCGGAAGTGGCGAAGCCAAAGGAAGCGGTTGAGAGCCTTAAGGTCTAGAACAGGATGAAACGTCCCCCCCGTTTTGAGAACCACAAAGAGATTGAAGTAGAACCCAAACGGTCTTGCGCAGGAACCAGGACAATCACTCCCTGTCGCAGAAGTGTGTGAATAGCCTGAAAAAAGGAATTTGCGGCCGACGGAAAGGTCGGAGGAGATGCGTTAAAAAATCAGTATGGAGGGAGCTGGAAGCTGCACGTCATGCAGAAGAGGTCTTGGGGTTATAGGACTTGGAGCCCTGTTGACGGGGACGCCAGGAAGGGCGAGGCTTGAAGGCAGGCTTGTGCTTCTGATTCGGGGCAGACTTGTCAGTTGGCCGCTTGGGGCTGAAAAAACTCAGAAATGGGCGAAAAAGAGGTTTACGCTTTTCTGACTTGTTGAAACGAACCGTGCTCTGTGGTAAATGAGTGCTCTTACCACCTGTAGCATCAGAAATGATTTCATCCAGACGTTTTCCAAAAAGTCGGCTGCCGGTAAAGTGAAGGGCCGTCAGGAATCTGCCGCCCAGCAGGAGAGCCAAAGGGTACGGCAAATAGTCACTAAAAGGGCTGACAAGCGGGCCATAAGCCTGGCCACGTCCAGAGAGGCTTCACAAATATAAGCACTGGCATGGGAGAGCTGCAGGGCAATATCAGAAAGTTCCCCCGAGGAGAGACCCTGACGTAAATTATTTGCCCACTAACCCATAGCTTTACTCACCAATGTAGAGGCAAAGACTGTGCTGTGCCCACTGCTTCAAAGGAGGATTTTGCAAAATACATTTTTTTATCCCTGATATCAGAGAAAGAAGCCCTATCGCCATCGGCAAAGTATCCCAAGCGGGATACTGGTGGGTCAACTATAGGTAAGGACAAGTGTAAGGCCGATTCATTGGCCTGTGTTTGTGGGAGGGGCTTGGCCGCCTATATCAGCCGTCAGCACCCTCCCACATGTGTACGACGTACGAAGTTCAGGATCCCGGAGCGTGCGTTGTACCTGTCAGTCCTGCCGTACAGGCCAGGTAAGCGGACGTCCGGTTGTGCGGGCGGCCCGGTTGGTAAGCGGGTCCCGCGCTCCGGAACACTTCGCCCCCCGTCCCGCTCCCGCTCGTGTCCCCACTCCCGCTCGTGTCATGGAGGTGGTGGAGCACAGCGGCAGACCGCGCCTCCCTCCTCCGCCGCTTCTGCTCACCTTCACAGGCGCGGCTCACGCTCCATGTCGCCGGCGCTGCCCCGCTCCCCCACGTGGTGTGGGCGTGGCATCCAGCGGCGGGGCCCGCCCCCCAGTTGAGGGGTAGCGCCCCTGCCACCCCCCCCCCCAGCCTCTGTCTAAGCCAGGGGGCACCACCGTGTCCCCACGCGGTGGATTTGCCCAGCCGACGGTGGGTCGGCCCTCCGGACTCAGGGGGGCACCACCGCACTGGGCAATCCACCAGGGAGCGGTGGGCCTCCCACGTGGCTCGATGTTCAGGAGAACAGGGGGGAAGGCGGCGCCATGTCCAGAACCCCCCCCCCCCCTGTTCCAGTTATGCCAGGGGGCTAAGCCGGTTCCCCACGCGGCGGGCGCGCTCAGCCGGCGGAGGGTCGGCCCACAGATGGCAGGAGGGCACCCTCGCACTGGGCGCTCCGCCAGGGACCGGCGAGGCCCCCCACACGGCATTTTCATTATCGGCAGGGGTAGGCCCTCACCACTGGGGGTCCTCCCTGCGCCGATCCAGGCCTGAGGGCGGCGCAGCTCCCCACGTGGCAGGTGTGCCCAGCCGGCGGACGGGTCAGCCCTCGAACGGAGGGCGCCCCTGCACTGCGCACCCTGCCAGGGACACGCGTCACTCTCCACGTGGCGAAAAAAAAAAAAAAATAGTGTAGGGTGAGGCGCGAGCTGTTGCTCACAAGTATCCCCCCGCTTGGTCCTCTGTGTCAGGGAGCTCCGCGCTCCCCACGCGGTACAGTGGAACATGGTGGGGGATGCAATGGCCAGCGCCACACACACACACTTAAAGTCTGGCACGGGCCGCCGTGCTGCTTAGGTAGGTAGGGGTCCACCACATACGACAGACAGAGTCGGGGGGGGGCCAGAGAAAAAAAAAAAAAAAAAAAATCAATCAACGCCATCCCCATCCGTTGTTCAAATCCACTGCCCACAGCTCGCGCTCCGTCAGTTTGTACCCCACGTATTGATTTGTTTTCTGTGCTGCTTGTTTCCCAGGTCAGAGCAAGGAGAAAATTTTTATATTTTTCTCAAACATACACACAAGAGAAGCCAGTCTAGGATTCACCGAGTTCTCACGAACAAGGTAGCGGGGGCTCACGTCAGTGGACGGGAGGCATTGATCACTAGCAAGGGAAAGGTCTCATGCACTCTTTTACGTCCAGGTTTCCTTTTCCATTTAAAAACATCCGTGGGGTTCAGAACAGTGTTCCTCAGTTGGTAAGTAAAGTCAGGTCCTGGCATGTACCTTCAGGTGGCGGTTCCTGGCCACTCTTCCACGGCCGTCAGGGGTTAGGGTGCGTGCTTCACAGGGACAGTGCACCTTTTTCTACCACGTTGTCAAACAGCCTCACGCACTTGGTGGTCGCCCAGGGTAGCCGGTCACCTTGCATTATTTTCTCCACAGCTGTGATGTCGCACGCATCTGATATCATGGAAGCATCAGTGGATGAGAATGCTGCAGGGACGTCCGAAGGGGGCAGCACGTTATCCCTCCGTGCTTGGACTATCCCCAAGCTGATGGCGGAGCTGACGAGACGGGGTGTTCCTTTCCCGGCGTCAGCTAGGAAAGCAGAGCTATACCGGTTATGGAAAGATTCCCTGGTGCCCAGCGGCGGTGATCCCCCCGCAGCCACGATACAGACATCGCTGGCCCAATTACACCTCATGCTGAACAACTTGACTTCGGCCGTCACGTCCATACAGGCTAGACTCGAGTCAGTCGAGGCTCACAACTCGGCAGTGTCAGTTTCTTCACCCGAGCCTCCGGTCGCCTCCACCTCGGCGGCAGTAGACATCCGCACTGCCCAGCCAGTCCCCAACGTGGCTCCGTCTCACTTTGTCCCCATCAACATCAGGAAGGACATCCTTGAGGGTAGGGACATCAACCTCGCTTCGCTACTGATAGCCTCCAGGGACCTTTCCGACAACAAGGTCATAGCCTGCGGGGAAGTCTCGGTGGTGCTGAGAAGCCGCGACCACCGGCTCAATCGCAAACTGAACATTCCAGAGTTCGTCATGGCTTTCAGCCTTTTCAGGGACGTCATCTGTACTGCCAGGCCGGACAGGAGGGAGGAGCTAGACCTATACCTCTTTAGGGTCACTGAGTTGGGACATAGGTATGGTGGTAATGCGTTCTACGATTACCACTGTTCATTCTCAGCCAAAGCGGCCGCAGCCCTGTCCCAGTTTCAACATGTCACAGACTGGTCCGTCCTGGACACTGAGTTGTTCTGCAGACACTTTGCAGGCCTGAAGGCTCCCTCCTGTTCGGCTTGTCAGTCTATCTTCCACTCAGTAGAGTGGTGCCATAAGTCGGCAGCCGCCACGACGTCATACCCCTCCAGCTCTTCAGCAGGACCACTCGACATCTTCAGGCCCCCCAATTCAGTAGACAAACTAGGACGACCCATTGTCCAGTTAGGTAGGGCACAGATATGCAACAATTTTAATTACGCGTCTTGTAATTTCGGCCAGTGCCGCTTGTTGCATATCTGTACCAACTGCTTCAGGGCTCACCCCCGAGTAGCTTGTTCATTAAAGTCGGTGAAAAATTATATGAGCGTGGTCGATACTAATCGTCTACAAGCAATGTTGCAAGGTCATCACAACCCAGGATTCGTGCAGTTCCTGGTGTCAGGGTTCCATGAAGGGTTCCACACAGGGTTAATCATGACCCCCGAGGTCACGCATGAGTGCGGGAACCTTCAGTCAGCCGAAAGGAATCCTGGCTCAGTAGACACACTCATAGAAGCCGAGTTAGCTAAAGGGTTCTTAATCGGTCCTTTTGAAGCACCCCCATTTCAACGGTGGAGAGTCAGTCCCGTAGGAGTCGTCACAGGCAAGTTCAGTAAGAAGGAGAGACTCATCATTGACTTGTCTGCCCCACATGGTTCACAGGTTCCCAGTCTCAATTCCCTCATTCCTTCAGAAGAAGTGGGCATGAGGTATGCTTCCATAGACCAAGCCATCGCCATCATCATGCAGACAGGTCCCGGGTCCGCATTGTCCAAAGCAGATATATCGGACGCTTTCAAACTGCTCCCCATTATGCCAGCACTCTGGCAATGGCACGGTATCAGGTGGCGAGGCCTGTATTACTTTGCCACGAAACTCACCTTTGGTTCCAAGAGCAGCCCCTGGCTCTTCGATCAGCTGGCCCAAGCCCTCCACTGGGTTCTGGTACACAAGGTGCGCTGTGAGTTCGTCATCCATTATCTGGACGACTTCCTATTGATTGAGGGCCCAGGGGCTGCTCCTCTGGGGCTGGGGAAGCTACTGAGGTGTTTTTCCCAGTTGGGGGTACCTGTTTCTTCCAAAAAAGTAGAGGGCCCGTCCACCGTGATCACTTTTTTGGGCATCGAGTTGGACTCCCAACGCATGTTAGCCAGGTTACCCTCGGACAAGCTAACGAGAGTCCGAGAAGTGATTCACAGGTTTTCAGCCACGTCGGTGGTCACTAAGACTGACCTTCAGTCGCTACTGGGTATGCTGAATTTTGCCATGCGCATCATTCCGCAAGGCAGAACGTTTGTATCCCGCCTGCTGGCGCTCCTTAGCACCGCCCCAGAACAGGACAGCCCAGTGCGTCTGGACAGCCAGGCCTTAGCGGATCTCCGTATGTGGGATCATTTCCTGGACCAGTGGAACGGGGTGTCCCTATTCGTCCCCAAGCTGTCGTGCCAGTCCCCCTTAGTTTTCTCGGACGCGGCCGCCGGCACAGGGTTTGCCGCTGTTTTTGGCACGCACTGGGTTGCAGACAGATGGCCGGCTGAGGCGGTACTAATCCCAGGGTTCCTCCACTCCTCGGCACTGTTTGAGCTGTACCCCATCGTGGTAGCTGCTCACATATGGGGCAGTCTCTGGGCGAACCAGTCCGTCCTGTTCGTGACGGATAACGCAGCCGTCGTAGACATCCTAAATAGTGGATCGTCAAAGTCAAGCCACGTCATGGGTTTCCTTAGGCGGTTAGTTCAGCTGTCCCTATACCACCATTTCCACGTCCATAGCGCACATGTACCAGGTGAGCAAAACCTGGCTGCCGACGCCTTATCCAGGGCTAACTTTTACCGTTTCTTTCAGATCATGCCAGAGGCAGATGCGACAGGCGCCACCGCTCCTCCTCACGAGTCCTTAATGTTAACATAGCCGACCACCTTGAGACGGCCCATGCTCTGATTCGCGATTCTCTCTCGCCCAACACGACCCGAGCATATCACACCGGGTGGAAGATGTTCTGCAGGTTCCAAGGGGAGCATCCTCAGGGGGAATCCAGTTTTCCAGATTACATCCTGGCGTTTATTGGCTACTGCCACTCAGTGCACAAGCTCTCTCACAGTACAGTCAGGTCATACCTAGCGGGAGTACAACATTTTTTCTCCGTCAGTCATCCCGATCAACCATCACTTTTCGCCATGCAGGCTGTTAAGGCAGCACTCAAGGGCTTAAGCAAATGCGGGCCTCAAGGCCGAGGCAGCAGGCAAGGGGTCACCGGGCCCCTCTTCCGCAATCTATCCGACATCCTGGACAGTAATCCGTTCGGGGTTTTGCCCAGCTTGGTACTCAAATCTGCCATCTATTTAGCCTTCTACGGCTTTCTGAGGCCCGGAGAGTTCACCTGCTCTTCCGGCAACAGTAAGTTCCTCACGGTCAGCCAGCTGGTCCAGAACTCCGAGGGGTTCACGTTACTGCTCAGGACGTCCAAGACCTCCCAGGTGGGCCCCCCGGTCCCGGTGTCCTTCTATTCCACTTCACACCAGTGGTGCCCCGTCACGGTGCTCCGTCAGCTACGGTCCGCCTTGTCGGGGTCTGGCCCTAACAGCCCACTGTTACCCTTCGGGGTGGTTCCACTCACCACCCATCAGTTCGTGTCCCATGTCAGATCACTGGTGGCCAGCCTGGGTGGTGACCCCTCCGCTATCTCGGGACATTCATTCCGCATAGGCGCTGCATCCGCAGCCTCCAAGAATCAGGTACCTGCACACGTAATTCAGAAGTTAGGGCGTTGGCACTCGGCATGTTTCACCCGATACATACCTCACCCCGATACCGAAATGTCAACAGCGTTTCAGAGCCTGGCTTTGTAATTTCGCCACAATAAAATACTTTGCCTATCAGTATGTCTCTTGCCCTCTTTCAGGCGTCCCTCCACGACGCGGTTGCGGCACAACTCTGACCGCTTAGGGTTAGGTTCCCTAGGTTAGGGTCAGGTACGTACCTGGTGGCCCCGACCACAAGTGTAAGGCCGATTCATTGGCCTGTGTTTGTGGGAGGGGCTTGGCCGCCTATATCAGCCGTCAGCACCCTCCCACATGTGTACGACGTACGAAGTTCTCCCTCCCACCCGACCCCCTTTTTCTGTTACTCTCAAAGGGGATGCCCTCTTTCAGGCGTCCCTCCACGACGCGGTTGCGGCACAACTCTGACCGCTTAGGGTTAGGTTCCCTAGGTTAGGGTCAGGTACGTACCTGGTGGCCCCGACCACAACCACTTCTTAGTCAAATCCTCCGGAAATGGATAGAGGACGTCTAAGCGTTTTGGCAAGGCAATACGTCTAACAAAAAAATTCCACTCCTTGGAAAGAGAAGAATCAAAATCCTGGTGGTTGGGGAAACATTTGGGCGAGCGACAGGACCTCCTAAAGAAAAAACCCGAGCCAGCCGATGAGGGTGCGGTGTCCTCGACTTGTAAGGTCCTAATAACCGCTGTAATGAGATTGTCCACCATGGAGGACAGCTTTGACGACTGACCCTCAGGAGAGACAAAATCCTTATCTGAAAACCTCTCCTCGGAACATGCCTCTTCCACGGAGGACACGTCGGAGTGAGACTCTCTTGGAGGAGGTGGAAAGGCAGAGGAAACGAGAGACACAGACAGCCTTTTGGGGGAGGATGGTCTGGCCCGTTTAGCGGGACGGCCGCGATGGGAATGAGCCCCAGGATCCCCAGAGTCAGACTAGTCAAAGGACTGCCTTGCGGACAAATGACCCAGTATTTCCACAATGGCTTTGTTGGTATGTGAGACTTCCTGTACCATCCTTGACAGGGAGCACGCCCACTCCGGCTCTACCATGGGCTGGGCAGTAGGCTCAACTGGGACAGGGTCAGAGCCACTTTGCGGTGGGGCAGAGCACGTAGAGCAGACCTTGATGGTAGGAATGTTCATATGCAGGAACCTAAGCCCTATCTAACCCTAACAGGGCCCTGCAGATAGTGTCAGGACAGGGATGGCCTATTCCTTCACAGATGACGGAACAGGAGACCCCCTCAGGCCTAATATCAGCAGGTAGGTGAAAACAACAAAGAAGATAAAGTTAACTTCCAGAAGTATGCGGACGAGCAGGAACTCAGAGAGAGAACCAACACCAGAACTTTCACAAACAAGGAGCTATCAACCGCATAGCATGATGGGTGAGGCCAGACTAAATAGAGGAGAAGGAATGACCACTTAAGCTACACCTGAGACAAGAGGTCATCCCCTGCAACAACACAGAAAGGTGAAACCAAAGAGGCCGTCAATCATGTGCAGCCTGTCTCCTCGATCTTCTAGTTCCTGTCACAGACTGTGACATGCTACAGCCGGATCACCACCTTCAGTGTGAGGCCTCTTGGGGAGGGCTGTACACCGGAAACATAGGGAGATTTGTGGTGGGCGGCCGTGGTGATCGGAAGGCTGGCGGGATGCAGAGGTTTTAAGAACCTCTGGTCCTCCTTGACTTCTGGAGACCGGGAAGGAGCAGCGGGCTGGGGGGACTCCCTGATCTCCTGGGTGGGAATGCAGGTAGCCAGGACTGCCTGAAATCCCGCTAAAAGGAAAGAAAAAAGGATTAGCAGACCTGCAAAGCAGTGAGGTCAGCCTCCTACAGACACTAAGCTAAAACTGATTTAGCTTAGTCCCTGTAGGAAGGGTACAGCTGAAGGGAGGATCTCACACCTTTGTGCTTAGTGTCCGCCTCCTAGTGCCAACAGCTATACCATGGTCAAGCCTCCGTATCCCGATGATACGGATGAGAAATGTCCTATTATTCTCTGCATTACAGACAAGGATAGGAGTGTTCTTTTAGGGGCCGGCTGTTCCGTTCAGCAAAATACGGAATGCACACAGACGTCATCCGTATTTTTGCGAACAGCAAAATACATATGGTTGTTTGCATGAGGCTAAACTGAAAGCATCCTAGATCCATATGGTGCTATGAGTTCTGGTCAGTAGGTCCAGTTTCGTGCCAGGACACTCATCTGACTCTGAAATCAGCCTCATGTTGGCCAAACCCATATATTTCACCGGCTGACCATCTAAGGCCTCTTGCACACAACTGTATGGCTTTTTCAGTATTTTGCGGTCCGCAAAAAACGGATCCGCAAAAAATATAGATGAAGTCCGTGTGCATTCCGTCACCCGCTATGCTAGGCAGGCTCGCCTCCGTCTGCCATTGGCTCCCCCCCCGACACCGGTTGTTTTAATCTGCACAGGGGGAGAAGCAGCAGCGGTGGTGCGGGGACCCCTTTAAAGAGTAACTAAACCTTTATATAAACTTGTAATATGTTCTCCCTCATTAAACTATCTCTAATATACTTTATTAATCAATTTTCCCTGCCTAAAGTGCATTCCCTGTGCGCTTAAGACCCCTTGCAGACGAGCGTTCCCGCATCGCCACAGCCTGACCTCCCAGCACTGCAGGTGGTCACATAGCATTATATTGATTGATGATGCTATGTAACCCTTACAGTTCTGGAATGTATTGGATAACACTGGCAGCATTATGCCAGTGTTATCCAATACATTCCAGACCTCTAACCCTGGGTTCACACCTGTGCGTTTCTCAAACGCGCGTTTTACGCGCGTTTTAGTCGCGCGTTCTTATGCGCGTTTTTTGTAATAGTAAACGCACGTTTGTGTCATTGACTGCAGTGTCCTATGGCCACAAACGCGCGTCAAAACGCCCCAAAGAAGCTCAAGTACTTGTTTGAGCGTCGGGCGTTTTACAGCGCGTTCGTACGCGCTGTAAAACGCCCAGGTGTGAACCATTCCCATAGGGAAGCATTGGATTTCATGTCTTGAGCGTTTTACAGCGCGTTTGAACGCGCTGTAAAACGCTCAGGTGTGAACCCAGGGTAAGGGTTACATAGCATCATAAATCAATAGGCTACTTTCACACTGGCGTTTTGGTTTCCATTTGTGAGATCCGTTCAGGGCTCTCACAATCGGTCCAAAACGGATCAGTTTTGCCCTGATGGATTCTGAATGGAAAAGGATCCGCTCAGAATGCATCAGATTGCCTCTGTTCCGTCTCCCTGAACGGATCGGACACCAAAACGCGAGTGTGAAAGTAGACTTAGGCCTCTTTCACAGGGGCGTCAAGGATTTGGGCTGGATAGGATATGGGTGCGCCGCGGGAAAATGCGCGATTTTCCCGCGCGAGTGCAAAACATTTTAATGTGTTTTGCACGCGAGTGAGAAAAATCGGCATGTTTGGTACCCAAACCCGAACTTCTTCACAGAAGTTCAGGTTTGGGATCGGTGTTGTGTAGATTTTATTATTTTCCCTTATAACATGGTTATAAGGGAAAATAATAGCAGAATGCTTAGTACAATAGGGCTGGAGGGGTTAAAAAAAAATAAAAAAAATGTAACTCACCTTATCCACTTGTTCGCACAGCCCGGCTTCTCTTCTTTATTCTTCTTTGAGGAAAAGGACCTGTGGTGACGTCACTGCGCTCATCACATGGTCCATCACATGATCCATCACCATGGTGAGCGCAGTGATGTCACCACAGGTCCTTTTCCTCCTGGACAGCAAAGAAGACAAAAGAGAAGCCGGATGAGTTGAGTTAAAAAAAAATATTTTTTAACCCCTTCAGCTCTATTTTACTAAGCATTCAGTATTAAGATTGCTATTATTTTCCCTTATAACCATGTTATAAGGGAAAATAATAAAGATCAGGTCTCCATCCCGATCATCTCCTAGCAACCATGTGTGAAAAAAAATCACACTGCACCTGCTTGCGATTTTCACGCAGCCCCATTCACTTCTATGTGATAAACGCACAATATAGAGCATGCTGCAATTTTCACGCAACGCACAAGTGATGCGTAAAAATCACCGCTCCTGTGCACAGCCCCATAGAAATGAATGGTTACGGATTCAGTGCGGGTGCAATGCGTTCAACTCACGCATCGCATCCGCGCGGAATACTTGCCCGTGTGAAAGGGGCCTTACTCTTTAAAGGGACTCTGTCACCAGTTTCTAACCCCCACTTTTAAAACTATTGTTCTGTCCATGGAGCCCTTGTGATTACTAAGGTGTTGTTATAAGCTAAATCTGCTGGCTCGTTTTGATAAAAAAACGTTTTATCTAACCTGTCAGTCATATAGTTAAGGTGCCCAGGGCGTTTCTCATGGCCTGAAGATGCCGCCCGCCGCCGTTGGTGCCCAGCTCCTCCTCTGCTCTCGTCAGCGCCGCCTGAAAATCATGAGATACGCCTCCGGCTCTCCCTCACTCCCCCCTCCTTCTTTTCTAAGATCCCGCGCGTGCGGCAGTGTTCGCGTTATCGGGAGGTTGAGCGAAGTGCTCGCGCATGTGCACTTCGCTCAATGAGGCTGAACCGAAAAGTCCGCACGGGCGCATCAGGCACAGGCCTGTGCGCACGCGCGGGATCTTAGAAAAGAAGGAGAGGGGCGTGAGGGAGAGCCGGAGGCGTATCTCATGATTTTCAGTTTGAAATGGCACCATATTGTGTCAACGTCAAACGGATCCATCCCCATTGACTTGCATTGTAATTCAGGACGGATCCGTTTGGCTCCGCACGGCCAGGCGGACACCAAAACGACTTTTGTTTCATGTCCGTGGATCCTCCAAAAATCAAGGAAGACCCACGGACGAAAAAACGATCACGGACCGACGGACCCCGGTTTTGCGGACCGTGAAAAAAAACTGTCGTGTGTATGAGGCCATAGGCAGATTGCAGGGGCAGGCACATTAGTGCAGAGGATTACTTTCCTCCCCCAATTAAAAAACCCATGCATGCTCTGCCCAGCCGAGAGTGCGTGTGCATGGCTGGCAGAGATCATCACCTCTCAGATCCCTATTTTATTTGGACTTCAGCTGATACATTTCTTCTCTGTGTGAATGAGAAAACACGACGCTTCTGCGACATTGTATCCACTTCTGAGAAGCGTCAATAATCGCACACAAGTCGGGCCCTGACAGGACCTGAAACCGCATGTAACCGGTTCGTAGCTCCCGGTCCACACTGTGCGGGACAACCCCTACCCCCCTCGGCCTGTCAGCTGCGAGCAGGAGCCCGGAAGTAAGTGGAGCCCCGCCCCTTTGTAACGTAAAACGCGACGTCGTAAAGAATAAACTCCCGCTCCAAGATGGCGGCGCCGCCAGATGAGGCGAGCGAGTCGGTGAAGACGGAGCCCGAGCTCCTGGAGGAGGTGAAGCAGGAGACCCCGGGCTGCAATGACAGCGAGGAGACGGCGCTCGGCAACGGGAATGGAGTCTCTCCCAAGCCCGCCAGTCCCCAGGCGGCTGCCCCGGCTGCCGTCACCCCTCAGGCGGGGAGCTCGGAGGCGCCGGACCGGCAGACGCTGCTCGCCGTGCTGCAGTTCCTCAAGAAAAGTAACCTGAAGGAGTCGGCGGATGTTCTGCTCCGGGAGATCGGCGTCGTGGACGGGGAGGACGCGCCGAGCCCCGGGCAGCAGGACGGGGCAGAGCAGACGCTCCTCAGCCGGGTGACCGCGGGGAACTCGTCCTCAGCGGCCGGCGGGGGAGCCACCTCCAGCAGCGGCGCCAGTGCGGGGGGCCCGGTGAAAGGTGAGCAGCCGCACATCACGGATACTACACGGACTCTTCACATATACATGTACTCGGCCACCTGCGTCCGTATTATACCTACTAATCACATAGCAGTAGTATCAGTGTTACACACTATGTACATGGACGGCGGGTAACCTTACATGTATCACACATACTATATACAGGGCGGTATTCCTACTATACTAATGTAACTGTTATATACCAGAGTATCAGTGTTACACACTATGTACATGGACGGCGGGTAACCTTACCTGTATCACACATACTATATACAGGGCAGTATTCCTACTATACTAATGTAACTGTTATATATACCAGAGTATCAGTGTTACATTATATACATGGACGGCAGGTGACTGACTACTATATAAACCTTACCTGTATCACACATACTATATACAGGGAGGTATTCCTACTATACTGATGTAACTGTTATATACCAGAGTATCAGTGTTACACACTATGTACATGGACGGCGGGTAACCTTACCTGTATCACACATACTATATACAGGGCAGTATTCCTACTATACTAATGTAACTGTTGTAACACTGATACTCTGATATATCTATCTATCTATCTCAATCAATTATACAATATACTTGGACGGCAGGTGACTGACAGCCTGTATATACCATAATACTTGTACCCAATAAAGGTACTAGAGATGAGCGCGTTTCATATTTTGAAGTTATTCACTGGTAAAAGGTAAATTTTGCTATGGTTTCTGTTACCAAGGACCATAACGCAATCCTATGACGGAATGCCTTTAGAGGCATTCCGTTATTCATTCCATCATAATAGAAGTCTATGGACTGCAAAACGGATCCGTCCCGTTTCCGTTATTCAGGGGAGGACTCGGGACCAGGGGAGGACTCCCCTGCATAACGGAAACTGGACGGATCCATTTTGCAGCCCATAGACTTCTATTATGACGGAATTCCTCTAAAGGCATTCCGTCATAGGATTGCGTTATGGTCCGTGGTAACAGAATCCATAACGCAATTCACCTTTTACCAGTGACTGAATTTCAAAATATGAAACTCGCTCATCTCTAGTCATCAATATCTGATCATGGGGTCCGACACCTGGGACTACAGATGAGCGAATGGACTTCGGATGCTTTATCCAAAGTCGTTTTGCATAAAACTTTGTTGTAATGCCGCACTGAGCAGGCTCTTCGTACAGTATTACAATGTATTGGCTCTGATGAGCCGAAGTTATTACTTTGCGAGGTCTTGCGGGACTTTGTGTAATAACTTTGTGAATTATTACTGTAAAACCTCGATACCGCTCCATACAGTATTACAAAGTTTAATGCGAATCGACTTCGGATGAAGCATCCAAAGTCAATTTGCTCATCCCTGCCTGGGACCTGCGGCGATCAGCTTTTTGAGAAGGCCCAGATACTCCTGTGAGCGCTGCGACCTCCTCTCTGCTCCCCAAGCGCAGCGCCATACAGTGGTCGTGCTTGGTATCGCACTCTGCCCCATTCACTTGTATGGGACTTCAGCTGCACGTGACGGATGAACGTGATGTCGCTGTCCTAGCAGACCACGGCGCTCTAATTGTGTTGCATAAACTTCTTATTTTGATTAATCCATTCGCCACAAAATTCTACTACTAAGGCCCCATGCACACGGCCGTTGTTCAGGGCAGTGTGCGGGCCGTGGAACCGCGGCCTGGATCCCTCCTGAGAGCAGGAGCGCACGGCGTCACTGGTTGCTATGACGCCGTGCGCTCCCTGCTGCCGGCACAGTACAGTAATACACTGGTATAGATCATACCAGTGTATTACTGTATTGCGGCGGCAGCAGGGAGCGCACGGCGTCATAGCAACCAGTGACGCCGTGCGCTCCTGCTCTCAACAAGGATCCAGGCCGCGGTTCCACGGCCCGCACACGGCCCTGAACAACGGCCGTGTGCATGAGGCCTAAGGCCGTGAACAAGTTTCTAGGTTAGACCGAAACGTTGGCCAGTGGCTAAATAGAATTTTCCAGATGGATTAAATAAAATAGGTTTATGCAGCACAATTACAGATTGCCGTGGTTTCTTGAATATATTGGAATCTAGTTTACCACTAGAGGAGTGCTGAGAAGGCTGCGGTGCTCACAGGGGCGCTGATCGGCAGGGGTCCCGGTTGTCTGACCCCCACCTATCAGATACCAATGACCTATCCTGAGGACAGGTCATCAGTTGTAAAGTCTCGGAAAACGTGTTGTTTTTTTTTTTTTTTTTTTTTTTTTTTTAGCTACGCTCCGGCACACAGAGCGGATCACTGTATTTTGTTTACTTGTTAAATGTATCTAAAAGGGGAGACAAATGATGCCAGAATGTACAGCCGCATCAGTAAATGTGGTACCCTGAGTATTAAGGAGGTTACTAAGGGCTCATGCACACGGCCGTTGCCTGGCTATATTGCGGCATGCATACGGCAGGTCTGCAATACACGGGCACTGGCTGTGTGCATCCCGCATCACAGATTGCGGACCCATTCACTTGAGCTGCGCAACTTGGGCACGGATCGGAAGCCGACGGAAACACTATGGAGTTCTTGCGTGGGTTTACTGTACGTGCCTCCACACCGCGAAAAAAGTAGTGCATGCACTACTTTGACCGTCGGATGCGAATCGCAGACTACATTGATGTGAATAGGTCCGCGATCCGCACGCAGCTGCCCCACAGTCGGTGCCCGTGCATTGCGGACCGCAATTTGCAGCATGGGCCCGGCCAGCACATGGTCGTGTGTAGAGATAAGAGTCCCTTCCCCCACCCACACATACTGGCATAGTCTCATGGCATGCTGGTGCCACCAGTGCCATGTTGTCCGCTTTCCTTCATGGCCATTGTGGATTAGTTGTAGGCATATTTCTCACTATATTCATGTTACTCTTTCCAGCTCCAGTAAGTAGTGGCCCCCAGGATCAGCCGGACGTCAGCGCCGTTCTGTCTGCGTACACCCAGCAAGGAGATCCTGCCCTGTATGAGGACTATTACAGCGGTCTGAAGAGATTCATCGAGTCTGTCCTGGACTGTCACCGTGCCGAGCTGTCTCAGTTATTCTACCCGCTCTTTGTACACATGTATCTAGAGCTCGTATACAACCAGCATGAAAACAAGGCAAAGTCATTCTTTGATAAGTGAGTACAATGACAAGTGCGGCTGCAGGAGGTGCAGACACTGCGCAGTAGTCAGGGAGTTTGCATGTTTATTTCCATAGGTAGAAGATGGTGTCACTGCCAGGCTCTTCTGAGGCTTTTTTTTTACATATTGGAACCCTATTAGCCTGATCCTTTCAACCAAGGCAGATGTCGGGGCCGTCAACACCGGAAGCTGCACCGTTCTGTACACCGACTGCCAAGGAGATATTGGCCAGCCCTAACCACCCAGCAGCGGAGTGGCAGTTCTCCCTGTTTACAATGTCTTCATGGGATTAGAGAAATATTGGGCCTTTTTTCAGCAGCTTAAAGGCTATGCACACCTTTGAGGGCATTATTGCATTATACTTTTTTATATATATAATATATATATATTTTTGGTCTTTTAACCACTGTCTTTGTGCAGCTTTCAGTTTATCTAGTAGCAGGTCCTAATTATGACTGAGTAGCGGACATATTTCTTCTATGTAATGTATTTCCTTTTTGCGATTTCCTGTAGGTTTCATGGAGATCAGGAATGTTACTATGAAGATGATCTTCGGATTTTGGTCAGCCTGACTAAAAAAGAGCATATGAAGGGAAACGAGACCATGCTTGACTTTCGGACAAGCAAGTTTGTTCTAAGAATATCCCGAGACTCCTACCAGCTTCTGAAGCGACATCTACAGGAGAGGCAGAACAATCAGATCTGGAGTATAGTCCAGGAACATTTGTATATTGATATCTTCGATGGCATGCCACGTAGCAAGCAACAGATTGATGCGATGGTGGGCAGCCTCTCCGGAGAGGCGAGAAGAGAAGCCAACAAAGTCAAGGTTTGTGCTAGTAATAAGAGGGTGGTATACGAAAAGGGGACTGTTAAATATGACCATAATTTAAAATGACTCCCTGATAAAATGTAAGTCAAACTTTTTTGCCTGGAAGAAAGGGGTTCACTCCAGCCCCCAAATCTTACTTTGGTCCCTGCCAGTCCAGTGGTCTTGTCTCTACAGGTTGCTGGCATGTTTTGTGCAGTGAACAAACTATTCTCACTGTAAAGTAGCCACTGAAGAGAGCCCAAGTGAGTCTTCAATTTCCATTCCATCCACCATGACGGCCACAATGAGAGATGCCCCTTGACCTCTGTAGGGGCAGGAATGCACAGAGTTTAAATTGCCCCCAACCCCCTCCCCCTCAGTGTTTTTTCCTGCCTCTACAGCAGGGATCAGCAACCTCCGGCACTCCAGCTGTTCTGAAACTACAACTCCCAGAATCCTTTTTATACTTCTGTGGGAGTTACAAGAACAGCCGAGTGAGTGTGCATGCTGGGAGTTGTAGTTTCACTGCAGCTGGAGTGCCAAAGGTTGCTGATGCCTGCTCTACGGGGTTAGCACGCATAGAGTCCTCCCTGTGAACAGGTGAAGATCAGCAAAGAAGTTATCTTCATCCCCGCCTGCCTTCATGCGGCAGGGGCTAAGGCTGGGCAGCAGTGCTCAACGTGGACGCTCGCCCCGGCACATGCTGGGACCTGCGCTCCCTCTTGTATCACGGTCTCCCTTCCACTGTGGGTTGGAAGCAGACGCTGGATCCATGTAGGATGCACGCGCGAGCTAGGAGCGCGGCATCCTTTTGATCTTACAGGAGGCGGCAGAACCAGGGCGCATAGTACTGGGAGGCGCTCCTGGATGACATCAGATGCCAGAAAGTGTTTAAAAAGTGGCGCTCATGGAGCTGTGCATCACCGCCACTATGGCTACTCCTGAGGCTCCTGCATCCCGTCAGGAGGGTTCTGACCCCTCTCTGGCTGCACCCACCGTGAGTTCCCATAAGGGGAGTATGGTTATCTTTTTGTTTAGATATAATGCTTAGAAGCGGATATCTGGTTGCTCTTCTCTGTTCCTTAGGGAGCAAGAGATACGAAGTCTAAGTCAAGATCTCTAAAGTGCGCTACCTGTGCCAAGAGACTATCTGATAACTATAAAAAGTTGTGCAAGCAATGCATTTCTGACGTCTTAAAAGAGGAGCAACCATCTATCCTGTCCAAAATTATGTCTTTTATCCAGGATGAGATTGTCTTCCCTAGCATCTCTGACTACTCCTAGTGTCCCGCCTGCCAAAAAAGACTATCCATTCAATCCTCTGATGCTGAGGACATTGATGAAGATACCTCTACCTCTAGACGAGTGCTTGAGGAAGAACTTTTTCTCAGAGGGGAAATTGTAGAGGATGATAAAGTAATTATTTCCTCAGATGACATAGAAGAGTTACTGAAAGCAGTTAGATCTACCATGGGCTTAGAGGATACTACCAAACCTCATACGGTACTGGATGAGATGTTCAGGGGTTTATGTACTAAAAGAACCAAAGTATTCCACATAATGAGAATATCAAAGATATGATATTAAGAGTGGATTGAACCTGAAAGACTAGGGGTGTCCAAAGAGTTCAGGAACAGCTTACTATTTGATTAGGCTGAATGTAAAATTTTTGAGATGCCCAAAATTGATATTCAGGTGGCAAAGGCAGTAAAAAAGACTGCCTTACCATTTGAGGATTCATCACAACTAAGCAATCTGATGGAACACAAAGCAGATTCTTTATTAAAGAGCATAGGAGGCATCTATGTTTGGTGTAAACATTGCGGCTACATCCGTGGCAAGAGCCATGTACTTCTGGTTGTCAGTTAAAGGATCACCTAAAGAAAAAAACTCTTAGGGAAGATATCATAAATTCCGTGCCGCTATTAAATTCAGTAACTGCTTTTTTGCCAGATGCCTCGGCGGAGTCTGTACATTTTGCAGCAAAAGATGCAACCCTTACCTAAGCAGCCAGGAGAGCTTTATGGATGAAAGCATGGTCTGGGGATAAAACCTCCAAGTCTAGACTATGCTCTATTGCCTTCTCAGGGGAGTTTTTTTGGCCCAGTGTTAGATAAGATACTGCAGAAAGCGGCTGACAAAAATATGGGGTTTCTGGAGGAGAGAAGCAAAAAAAGAGACCTATTAGTCAGTTCCCGTCACAATCTAAGCCCTACAGAGGTAAGGGTAAAACAGGCTGCTGGAACTACCCAAAAGGTGGAAGGGGGAGAGGATTTATCCTTAATCCCCAAAATAAACAGAGCAACAAACAATGACGCCAAAGTGGGAGGCAGGTTGAAAAATTTTCTAAACCAGTGGAATCTGGTTACGTCAAATTCATGGGCACTAAACATCATAGCCCAGGGATACAGAATAGAATTTTATTCAACGCCTCCAGAAAAATTCGCAGTTACCACCCACAACAGAGGTATACGGGAAATAATTTGGCAGGGAATTCAGGATTGAATCAGATCGGGGGTAGTCATAAAGGGGGAAGGGGTTCTACTCCGGCATCTTTCTAGTAAAAAAATAAAAAGTATATTTTCTTTACTAGAAAGATGCCCGAGTAGAACCCCTTCCCCCTTTATGACTACCCCCGATCTGATTCAATCCTGAATTCCCTGCCAAATTATTTCCCGTATAACTCTGTTGTGGGTGGTAACGGAGAATTTTTCTGGAGGCGTTGAAGAAAATTTCGCACAATAATAAATCTAAAACCTTTGAACAGATCTATAGTATACAGGAGGTTCAAGATGGAGTCAATTGCATCTATGATTTCACTAATTCCAAAAGGTGCCTTTATGATGTCAGTGGATCTAAAGGACACCTACTATCTGATACCAATTCCTCAGGCCTCCCAGAAATATTTAAGGTTTGCAATAAGAGATCCTGGGGGACTCCTCCATCATTTCTAGTACGTAGCCCTCCCCTTTGGTATCTCATCGGCCCCAAGAACATTCACCAAACTGGTGGTGGAAATAATCGCCTTTCTATGCAGGAAGGGAACCAATATCATCCCTTACCTAGATGATTTCCTAATAATTGTCAATTCAAAAGAAACAACCTCAAGGACTACAGAAGAAGTTATAAGTACCCTTTCAGGTTTAGGGTGGGTGATAAATCAAAAAAATCAATACCCGCTCCATCTACAAAAATAAGATTCCAGGGTGTAGTTAGGTTCTCTTGGATACAGAATCTATCTACCCAGGGACAAAGTAAGAACTCTCAGACAAGATAAGTCTCTTTCAAAAATACAGGTGTTCCATTTTATGGAGTCAGGCCCACACAACAATCATGCAGTCATGGATGTTGAAGAAATGGGACAGGAAACTGTCATCCATAGGACGATACAGGTGCCTTCAACAGTCAAAATAGACCTAGACTGGTGGCAGGAATAGGAAAATCTGCTCCAGGGTATAGACTGGCTGAATCCCAGAAGCTCAGGTCATAACCGATGCCAGCACTTCAGGTTGGGGTGCAAAGGTAGGCAACCAGTTTATCCAGGGAGACTGGCCAAACAGCATGAAAGAAAGATCCTCAAATTTCAGAGAGCTGAATGCAGTCCTTATGACGCTCAGGCAGTAGACCTATTAAAAAAACAGGCATCTGAAGGTCCTCTCTGACAATATCACGACAGTGGCGTACCTAAAACACCGGGGGGCACACAGTCTGATCCGCTGGCAGAAGTAGCAAAAATAATTTCTGGGGCTGATGCAAACAGCGGTCCACCTAAAAGGGGTCAGTGTCACGGATGTAGTAGGGGAGAACACCAAAAGACAGCAAAAAGAAAGGGGGAAAGACACTAGGCCTCACCGCTGGGGAAGGAAAAGGGTCACCACCTATAAAACCTTGCTCCTGGCCCTAACTCCTATCCATATGGGCACCTCTCGATTGGTAGAGATGCCCATACACGGGAACCTAGAAAATCCTGGTGTCTCTCGAATGCCCTAAAGTTAATGATAGGGCAGAGACAACCCATTTCTTCCCTGGTGAAGGAACCAGCGTCTCACTGAGGCCTAGTAAACAACCAGGGGTGGGGGATACAAAACACAACAAGCGGAATACTTAACTTCTGAGGGTGATGGATGAACAGGACTTCAACAAGAACCACACTCCAGCTCTTCCAAAACTGTACTCCTGTGCAGCCAGTCTTTCAGACCTTCTAACACTTTTTTCACAGGTGTGACAGTCATAGAATGGACATTAAACCGTGTCCTATTTCACGAGATCGCATCCAGATGGGGACTACCAGAGATAGATGTGTTTGCCTCGAGGGAAAATGCCCAGGTCTGACAGTTCTGTTCAATAAATCTAAGAGACAGACCATGGGCAATAGATGCCCTTTCAATAAGATGGGACCTAGTCTATGCTTTTCCACCCTTTCCACTGATTCCTCGCTTACTACAGAAATTACAAAAGGAAACAGTAATCTTAGTAGCTCCCCACTGGCCAAAGAGAAGCTGGTTCTCAATCCTGAGACAGTTGGCACTATAGAAGAGCCTTGGAAAATACCCTTCCGGGAGAACGTGCTCTCTCAGGGCCCAATAAACCACCCAAACACCCAGATCTACAATTTGTCTGGATCCTGAGAGTTACTCAGAAGAGAAGGTTTTTCAGACAGAGTAACCCTTAGGCCACATGCACACGACCGTATGTGTTTTGCAGTCAGTAAATTTTTTTCTCCTTTTGCGGATCCATTGTAACAATGCCTAAAACGGACAAGAAGTTATTTTGCGGTGCTACGGAACGGACATCCTGATGCAGACAGCACACTGTGAATGGGTGCGCATCCTATCCGCAAAAAACAAAATACGTTTGTGTGCATGTAGTCTTACTTTTAAGGCAAGCAGGAAGAGAATCGCATCAGCCATTTCTGGAAAAGATTTTGCAGTTGGCTGGGAGAAGATCATCTGAACACTTCTCCGCCGGCTAATAAAATACTAGATTTCCTGCCAAATGGACTAGAATTGGATATTAGAAACGCCATAATACAGTATCGAAATGCAGCTAAAA
The DNA here is from genome assembly GCF_014858855.1 of Bufo gargarizans. NCBI lineage: Eukaryota > Metazoa > Chordata > Amphibia > Anura > Bufonidae > Bufo > Bufo gargarizans. Next base: position 325,593,774 of record NC_058085.1, on the reverse strand, counting down.
AATTCAGGAAAGACTACAACCTCCTAAATCAGTTTGGTGGCCGAAATAAGGGAAAAAAGCTTTCCAAAACTTTGATAGCTAGGTGAATCAGATCCACTGTAGAATGCGGCTACTCCCTTCAGAACAAACCTTGTCCGAAAGGTATAAAGCCTATTCTACCAGGGCTACAGCCTCTTTTTGGGCAGAAAGAGCTGGTGTTTCATTAGATCAAACTTGCAAAACTGCTACCTGGTCAGGTCTCAACACTTTTGTAAAACCCTATTGTGTTAACCTTTCCACCTCCGCAGATTTAGCTTATGGACAAGAGATTCTGCAGGCGGCTTCCCACCCTATTTAAATATTTTAGTTCTCATTGTGGCAGTCATGGTGGATGGAATGGAAAACCGTAGTCTTACCGGTAATTCAGTTTCCTTCAATCCACCATGACGGCCCATATATTTCCCTTCCCTTACAAAAATAAATATATAAAATTGTATTACCGTATTTATCGGCGTATAACACGCACTTTTTCCCCCTGAAAATAGGGGGCAAATGATGTATGCGTGTTATACGCCGATATAATGTTAAGAAGCCATGTTTTTACATACCGGAGGTATAACATTAAGACGGCGCAGCGCCTGCCGCAGCTCCCTCCTCATGCACCGCCTGTCCCAGCTCCCTCTGTCATGCGGCGCCTGCCCCAGCTCACTCTGTCATGCGCCGCCTGCCTGTTCATTCATAAAGTGAGATAAGCAGGCAGGCGGCGCATGAGGAGGGAGCTGGGGCAGGCGGCGCATGAGGAGGGAGCTGAGACAGGCGGCGCATGAGGAGGGAGCTGAGACAGGCGGCGCATGAGGAGGGAGCTGAGACAGGCGGCGCATGAGGAGGGAGCTGAGACAGGCGGCGCATGAGGAGGGAGCTGAGACAGGCGGCGCATGAGGAGGGAGCTGAGACAGGCGGCGCATGAGGAGGGAGCTGAGACAGGCGGCGCATGAGGAGGGAGCTGAGACAGGCGGCGCATGAGGAGGGAGCTGAGACAGGCGGCGCATGACCGAGGGAGATGCCGGTCTGCGCCGTCTTAATGTTATACCTCCGGTACTACAGTAAGTACCGTACACTGTACAGCGCGTCTACAATTATAGAGATCAGATTGAATGTTTAACAGTTGCGGGGCCCGGTGTATTAGAGTAGAGTCACTGCACCGGGCCCCGCCATGAGTGTCCCCGCCTCCTCTCTCCACACTGATCCATCTGATGGGGGATCTGTAGATGACACTTATGGGGATCTGTGTCATCCACAGAGCCCTATAAGTGTCATCCTTTTACATTATTTACCTTTATAAGTGGTAATAATATTAATAAAAAAAAGTTCTGAGCTACCCTTATTATAGTTCTTTATTTGAAATTTAAATTTTTTTCCTGAAATTTCCCTCTTAAAATGAAGGTGCGTGTTATACGCCTGTGCGTGTTATACGCCGATAAATACGGTACTTTATATATTACACTAATATGGGTCTTTATTTGGGTATAAAGTAATACTCAAAGGCGACGCACACAAAATTGCTCACCTACTTGGGTAATTTGGAAAAGCACTGAGGGGGAGGAGGGGTGGAGGCAATTTAAACTGTGTATTCCTGCCCCTACAGAGGTCAAGGGTCATCTTTGTGGATTCAAGGAAACTGAATTATCGGTAAGACTAATTAATTTTTTTATTCTTGTTTATAGGTGTTCTATGGTCTTCTAAAAGAGCCAGAGATTGAAGTGCCTTTGGATGATGAAGATGAAGAAGGGGAAAATGAGGAAGGCAAGCCGAAGAAAAAGAAGCCAAAAAAAGATAGTATTGGCTCAAAAAGTAAAAAGCAAGACCCTCATGCTCCTCCACAGAATAGGTGTGTAAATCCTTTTCGTGGGAGCAGAAAACTAATCTTTTAAAGGCGGTAGTCTCATGGCTGCAGCCCCTGTCCATAGGTGCCATTAGGGCTTATAGAGGTGGTCCTCTGGAGCCCCCCTTTTGACACAGTTTAAAATAACCACTTAGTGTCCATTCAAAGGTCCGCAAAATGGGTCCGCATCCATTCTGTAATTTTGCGGAACAGGTGCGGACCCATTTATTTTCAATAGGGCTGGAATTTGCTATCCGCAATTGCGGATCCGCACTTCCGTTCTGCAAATAAATGGGACATGTCCTATTCTTGTCCGCAATTGCGGACAAGAAAAGGCATTTTCTAGGAGAGTGCCGTCGATGTGCGGTCCGCAAGATGCAAAACTCATGCGGACGTGTGAATGGACCTTTTAAAGGGTTTCTTTTACCAGAATTAACCCTCTTAAACGGTCTGACATTAGTGATGTGCTAATGTCAGCAGAATACAACTCTATTTTTGTTTTATTGATGCCCCCCTTACAGCGCAATTCTTACTTTTGTAATATGCAAATTAGCCTCTAGGAGCAGGGGAGCATTGCGCCTGCAGCTAGAGGCTCCGTTCTCCCACCTCATTCTACGCCCTGCTGTCTGTGATTGACAGGCCAGCGTTCGTTTTCTCCTGCCGGCCCTGTGTGCTACGTAAGTCTCGCGCCTGTGCAGTTTAGCCAGCACACAGGGCCATCAGGAGAAGACTAACGCTGGCCTGTCAGACAGCAGGGCGTAGAATGAGGTGGGAGAACGGAGCCTCTAGGAGCAGACGCAATGCTCCCCTGCTCCTAGAGGCTAATTTGCATATTACAAAAGTAAGAATTGTGCCGTAAGGGGGGCATCAATAAACATAAAAATAGCAGAGTTGTATTCTGCTAACATTAGCACATCACTATTGTCAGACAGTTTAAGAGGGTTAATTCAGGAGACAGAAACCCTTTAAAGGGAGTCTTTCACCTAATCTGAGCGTTTTAGACCGCTCAGATCAGGTTATAGACTCTTTAACCCTCATTACGATCATACCTTTCTCTTATGTGTCCCTCGCCCAGATAATGAAAACAACACTTTTTAAACTTATGCAAATTACCTTCTGAAGGTGCCCAGGGGCGGCGTTACTGGGCGATGTGTCCAGAAAAATACACCTCCAGCCGGCGGACGTCACGAGCGGCACCAGAGGACGGCGGGCTGGGAACTGGCCCGCACCTGCGCACTGCTCTGCCCATTATGGGCAGATGAACAGCTTTTCATATTGCGCATGCGCCGGCCAACTAAAGACAGCCGGCCGGCGCATGCGCAGTATGAAAGGATGTTCCTCTGCCCATAATGGGCAGAGCAATGCGCAGGTGCGGGCCAGTTCCCAGCCCGCCGTCCTCTGGTGCCACTCGTTACGTCCGCCGGCTGGAGGTGTGTTTTTCTGGGCACATCGCCCAGTAACGCCGCCCCTGGGCACCTTCAGAAGGTAATTTGCATAAGTTTTAAAGTGTTGTTTTCATTATCTGGGCGAGGGACACAAGAGAAAGGTATGATCGTAATGAGGGTTAAAGAGTCTATAACCTGATCTGAGCGGTCTAAAACGCTCAGATTAGGTGAAAGACTCCCTTTAATAGTGGTTTTCATTCGGGTGCACTAGTTGACCATTCATTTCAATGGCTGCATCTAATCCTACATTTTCCCTCCAGTGGGCACATATATGGCTGACAGTTTATGTCCATTTTTATTTTTTTATGCCAAGAGATTGTAAGCTGCTGCTTTGCAAATTCTGACTTTATTTCAAGGGAAGGTTTTCATCACCCATGTTAATGTGCTTGGGGATCCCTAGAACCCCCTGATTGTTAGTATGGGGAGTATGCCATTACCTTCCAGGATATCTTGTCAGCTCTGCCACTCCTCCATACAACTGTAGTACCAAAAATGTCTGAAAGGGTGACTAGATGTTGTATCTCCACTGATGTAACATTTATAGCATATATTGTAAATGTATATGTTTAACATTGTGCGACTTTCGTCTCAAATTATGGCAATGCAGACTCCTGCGAAACTGACTTTCAGAATTCCTCTTGATACATTTCCCCCATTGTGTTTCATGTTGCCAGGATTCCTCTTCCAGAGCTGAAAGATTCCGACAAACTCGATAAAATTATGATAATGAAGGAAGCTGCAAAGCGTGTGCGACTTGGTCCTGACTTTTTACCATCAGTCTGTTTCTACACATTCCTCAATGCTTATCAGGTATGTCGGAAATGTCCCTAGTTGATATTTGAGTGCTATTAAAATTTGTGGACTATGTATAAATGTATTCATTTCCATGCAGGGCCTGACCGCATTGGACATTACTGATGACTCCAGCATGATTGCAGGAGGCTTTGCCGATTCCACTGTGCGCGTATGGAGTCTGACGCCTAAAAAACTGCGCAGTGTCAAAAGCACATCTGGTAAAATCAACTTATAATTCTTATATTCTAAAGTGGACAGCCACTTTGCTGTTTGTGTGAGCGTGATTCCCAGTTATAGACTCTGCTTGTTTCTCTGCATGAGCTGTATCTACTGAATTATACTGACAGCATTATGTCAGCATATTTCTGTAGCAGTAAGGTCATGCAGAGACACTGCATCATAAATCCATTATAATTAGGCGAATCTACTTTTGAATTATAGATCCGAAGTCGATTTGTTCAAAAACTTTGTTTTTAATGTTTCATTATAGCATTAAAATGTATGGGCTCCAAGGAGCCAAACTTCATCTCGCCCGAAGTTGTGTGAGACTTCAGTGAATTACTACTGTGTTCATATCTGCGTATTTAAAAATATTTTTAAATAGGTATCCGAAGTGGGCTTTAGTACTGGCTGGTACCTCTGAACCAAAGTCTGCTTTGGATTCCTACTTTGTGGGACTAGTCATATTTAACATTTATATTATTTATAATATAATATTTATTTTTCTCACTGACTAGGGAACTTCACAATGCAATATGCTTATCGCTTTTTAGAAGTCTTTGGTATGCACTTTATTGCAATTGCGTATATTGCAGTAATTAACAGACAGGTTGTCTATCAAGGCATGACTTTGGCAACCTATTGATGTCCTGCAATTGCATCTTGGGGTGACTGCAGGAATCCTCCCTCTGTCTAACCACATAGAGGCTATGGTCCCTATAGATTGGCATGTAAGGGGTTAAGCGTCTGGGATCAGAAGTTTCTCTGCCTGCTGTTATGATGGGAGCCCGGGTGATGCTCAACAAGGAGTCTTTGTGGGATAACGCTTTACTGGACCCAAATTGAGGGACCTGTTTTCTTGTTTAGCTACATTGCATTAGAATTTCTTGATTTTTCTTTTTTTCTATTAGATCTTAATTTGATTGACAAGGAATCAGATGATGTTCTAGAGCGAATTATGGATGAGAAAACTGCCAGCGAGGTGAAAGTTTTATGTGGTCACAGTGGTCCTGTATATGCAACTAGCTTCAGCCCAGACAGGTGAAAGAAGTTGTTTGTAGCTTGTTCAGAGCATCCGTGCTTCATTCTTGTGCTGGTAACTAACATTGCAGGTCTCTTTTAGGAACTACTTGCTATCCAGTTCAGAAGATGGCACCGTCCGGCTGTGGAGCCTACAGACCTTTACCTGCTTAGTGGCGTACAAAGGTCACAATTATCCCGTGTGGGATGCACAGTTCTCGCCATATGGGTATTACTTTGTTTCCGGAGGACATGACAGAGTTGCACGGTAATAAAATAACATTGTAAAATCACATTTATCGAATATAACAAATCGTTTTCCTGGGCAAATTTTTTTTTATGTGACTGCTACTGTTTTATAGTTAAATTACTGGGAGTAAATTGTCTGTCTACCACAAGGTAATCTGTCTAGATCATGTGAAATGTATATTACCCAGACTGTGTGAGCTTGCATGCTCTGTAACCTGCAGGTTACATTATGTGCATGGAGTCTGTTTCCATCTGCAAATTTCACGTTCCAGCTAAGACCACCATCCCTAGATTTTAAAGCCTGTATTACACATGTCAATTTTTTGGCAGATGAATAACAAGCATTCGTATGAACGCTGGTTAGCGATTATTTCTCGTAAATGGCATTGGGGACACAGCACCATAGGTATATGCCCAGCTTCCACTAGGAGGCTGACCTAGAAAAGTGTTGGCTCCACCCAGATGGGCTATACCATCTGCTCAGACTTCGTGTCCGTATGAGACAGACATGACCTGCTGATTTTTACAGGTCTTGATCCTTTTTGTTTTTTATTCTTTTCTTTTAAAAAAAAAACCATTTCTTCTGCAGGTCTCGCCCTGCTGCAGGATGGGGCTCCATCGTGGATATCTACTTTAGTTGCACCCCCTGCGGTTGCGTACTCTCAGTGCTTCGCCGGTCACCCAGTCCCCCATTACTGCATCAGCAGTGGCATGCCAGTAATCCCAAATATGTGCGAGATTGCTGAAGGGGTGACCCTGCTGCGCCAGAAGACGTCAGACGGTGAGTATTCTCCCTGTCCCATGGGTCTAAGATTAGTTCCCCTTTTTGCCATGGGGTGCGAGCACCTCATATCAGGGGATCTGAGGTCCCCCTTTTCCACTTGTTTTCCCCCTGCTTCTAGCATGGCCCGTGGCTCCCCAGTTTAGTTATTTGCCTGCAATCCAGAAGTTCCTGGTTTCTGACCCAGCACTGTTAACTTAACCTGGGAAGGGGGGTCAATTTCTCACCTTGTGGGGGGCCCCCATCTTTTTGGAGCCCCTCACACAGGCCCTCTTGGTTAGCTGGGCCTCCAACCACCTATACCTCTCCCTGGCCGTCCTTTACTTTAGTCCCCAGCCTCTGCCTGGGCTGCATCTTCCCTGCCCTGGCCCCTGGTGCTCAGTTTTTCCCTCCCTTGGCATCGTTTCTCCTCAGGAGTCCACTCCACCTGTTTTCCTTCTGGGGGGCCCTCGTTCTCCCGCAGTTCCGTCCCACCGATGGCGCTCCTCTCCCGGCTGCTCAATTAATCAAGGCCCTATCTTTTAACTAGCCAAGGCCGCATCCTTCTCGTACCCTCCCCTAGCTTCTTGGGCTTTTTTTCCTGGCCCCTCCCCGATTCTCTCCCCTCCTGGAAGGGGTCTCCTTCCCCTCCTATCCCAGTTTGGCGCAAGCTTTTTGCCTGCGGGTGGAGTTTACCTTCTTCTGGCTAGTTCTTCCTCTGGTACCTCCATCTTGCCAGCACTCATGAGGGATGCCCTCCAATCTCCTGCAACCTTCCTGGCACTCTCCTGTGACTGCTGCAGCACCTCTTCGGGGACACGGCACCTGGGGTCGGGTAGCACAGCCTCTGGCTGACTGCTTTTCTTTTTTTCAGGCTCACTCAGCCCTCATGTCCTCTTCCAGAAAAGACTCCCAGCCCCACTGCGGGGTCGTCGCATATTATACGTGTGCCCACTTTAATAAAAAGTTGCCTTGCGGTCAGCTTGAGCCCATTTGTGCGCAGTACCTTGCCCCCAGACCCTCTCAAGATGCCCTGACCACCCCTTCTGTGTTGGTTCCTCCTGAATGGGCTTTTTCCCTGTCCCAAGCCATAGGGAACCTGACCCGACTCTCCCAAACCCGACTCTCCCTGTCACAACCATGTCCCACTCCTCCTTGGCATCCTCGGGTCATTCCCAGGACAGGTCTGAGGCTGGCGACGAATCCTCCCTTGCCGCACCTTCCGCCGCCTCAGGGGACTCCTAACTGTGATTCCGGATCAGAGCAGAGCACTGCCCTGTCTGCGGCCATGCAGGATCTCATCAGGGAGTTAGGGATGCTCTCTACGTGCAGGAAGACCCCTCCTCCTCGGCTCAGGATTCCACTGTTCCAGGTGCCCTGCTTTGGTTTTCCCTAACCATGCGAATCTGGATGCATTCCTGGCTAAGGAGTGGCGTGTCAACCGAATAGGAGTCTTCAGCTCGCCAAGGGTTTGGATGTCCTCTTTTGCGTGGAGTCCATTACTATGTGGTCTGTTCCACCTCGGGTAGATCCACAAGTGGCCCGACTTGCTAAGGCCACCACCCTTCCTTTGGCAGACACAGCGTCCTTGTCTGGTCCATTAGACAAGAAGATGGACTCCTTGTCCAAGTCTGTATTCGTTGCAGCAGGTTCCACTATCTGCCCTGCCATTGCCCCGTGTTGGGTGGCTAAGGCCTGTATGGTCTGGGCCAAACAGCTTGTTCGGTCCTTACCCACAGATTTTGCTCCATCTCCTTGCCTCTACTCTTCTCCAGGTACCTTTTGTGATGCCGCTCTGGTAGGACGGCTGCTTAACTCTGTGGCTATCCACCGCACGGTTTGGCTTTGGGCCTGGGCTGCAGATGCCGCCTCCAAAAAGGCGCTCATATGTCTTCCATTCCTGGGTGGTAGGCTTTTCGGGAAATGTTTGGAGGAACTTATTTCTGAAGCAAGGCCCGCTATTCCACCTGAGTTTACTTCTGCTTCATTTAACGGTGTGGCTGTCTCTCCGAGTTAGTCATTTAGACTGCTTCATGCACATAAACCCCAGTCGGACAGGATTTACCATCGTACCTGGAAGACTTACTTTGCCTGGTGTGAATCTGACGAGGTTCACCCTCTCTCCTTTTTTCCATCCCTAGGATTCTTGCTTTTCTTCAGGCCGGCCCTGAGAAAGGGTCTCCGCCTGGCCTTCAAAGGTCAGGTCTCGGCCTGGTCTGTCCTTTTCCAAAGTTCCTTGGCTTCTCGTTCCCAGGTTAAGACTTTCCTTCAGGGGGTGGCGCATCAGGTCCCCCTCTCCCGTTCTGCGGTGGAAGCCTGGGATTTTAATTTGGTCCTAGATGCCTTTTCAGACCTCCCCCTCTCATGTCTCCTTTAAAGTTGTGTTTTTAGTTGCGAATACTTCCATTTGCAGAGTCTCCGAGCTGGCGGCACAGTCTTGTAGGACCCCCCTTTTTTGTTTTTCACCAGGACAAGGTTGTCCTGCCCCCAATTCCCTCCTTTCTTCTCATCCCAGAGAGCGGTATTTCCACCGTCTGGATGTGGTTTGGGCGCTTCGGCTGTATCTCCAGCTAACGGAGTCCTTCCATCGATGTGACTTTGTTTTTCCTGAGGGCTCACATAAGGGTTTACAAGCCTCCAAAGCTACCATCTCCTGTTGGATTAGGTCAGCCCTCAAGGAAGCCTATGTGGCGAAGGGTCGTGAGCCCCACTTCCGGTTGACTGCTCACTCCGGCATTTAGCCTTTGCTTCCCAGGTCTGCAAGGCCACCACCCAGGCCCCAGTGCACACCTTCTACAGATTTTACCATATTCATTCCTTGGCCTCTGCTGATGCCAGTTTGGGTCGCAAGGTTTTGCAAGCAGCTGTGTGCTAGGTTCTTTGCATGGCTGTTTTTTTCCCATCCTCGGGGACTGCTTTGGGACGTCCCGTGGTGCTGTGCCCCCCAATGCCATTCACGAGAAAAATTAATTTTTGTACTTACTGTAAAATCCTTTTTCTCGTTTAATGCATTGGGGGACACAGAACCCTCTCTTGTTTCTTTGTTCAGGTTTTCCGGATTTCCCAGGACCCTTTGATAATGGTCCTCTTCCTGGTTTAGGACATGTTGGCTTCACTGTTCGTCTTTTTTGATGCTCCTACTGCTTTCGGACCAACTGGTTAGTATAGTGTCTGAGCAGAGGGTATAGCCCATCTGGGTAGAGCCAACACTTTTATTTTCTAGTGTCAACTGGGCATATACCCATGGTGGTGTCCCCCCCAATGTATCCAACGAGAAAAGGATTTTACGGTAAGTACAAAAATCAATTTTTTGCAGTGTAATAATGCCCCTGATTGCCCAGTGAACGAGCATACGCTCCATCATTGGGCAATCCAAATCTGCAAACCACTATACAGCATGGGGACGAGCGATGGCATAGAGATCACTCGTCCTTCTACTTAGGAGGAGATCCCTGCATGTAATAGCACCGGTCTCCTCCGCTAGCAAGCAGGCGATTGCCGGATGGGAACGCTTCCCTCCTGACAATTGTCTGCCACATCATGCTGTGTAACATAACCTTAACAACTGAAAACTACTGTATGTCTAACTAGATCTAATTGCTGCTTCATTTTGTCATTTTCAGATTATGGGCTACTGACCACTATCAGCCCCTACGTATATTTGCTGGCCATCTGGCAGATGTGATAAGTACACGTTTCCATCCCAATTCTAACTATATAGCCACTGGCTCCACGGACAGGACAGTCAGAATGTGGGATGTGCTCAATGGGAACTGTGTAAGGATCTTTACTGGACACAAGGTAAAGTTTACCACTACATAATGTATTGTCGTCTCTAAACAAACTATACAAATTCCACCTTGTAATCGTTTTACTAGACCTAAAACTATATAAAAAGCTTTGAAATTTTAGATGATGGATATGTTTATAAATTACAAGCTGACTGACGGATTATTTGGCCATCCAATTATGGCAAATTTCAGTGTAGATAAATGTAAATTGATGCAACTGAGTACTAATCTACATGTACCATATCTCCTAGGTGTAGTAAAACTGGGACAGTCACATGTAGGGAAGGATTTGGGGGTACTTGGAGTTCATAGACTAAGAGCATGCATTGTCAGACAGCTGCTTCTAAGGCCTGCAGAAAGCTGTTGTGTATAAGGGATGTGGACTTTAGAGACAGTGGTGTAATATTGCAACTTTGGAAATCGTAAACGTGACCTATGTCATTTTTCTGCTCCAGTTCATACAAAAGACCCCCCCCCCCCCGGAGATGGCGAACGTTCAGAGGGTGACTAAACTGATAACTGGCATGATGTCGCAGGTTAAGGCGAAGGGAAAACACCAAATGCACACCACAACGAATAGACAACAATCTAGGCCTCAAAAGCTAAGGAAGAGGGATGTTGACCTCCTAGTAATCCCTATGCCTTTCCCCAACTCCTGCCAGTATGAGCAGATCCTGATGAGACAGCTGGTTCCTTCCAGAATGAAGTAACCTGCGTCTCCCTGAGGCCTAGAAACAACACACATCAGATAATAAGAAGCAGCGAAGGCAATAAGTACTTGGCTTAGAGATGAATGAAGAAGCAGGAGATCCTAGACAAACCAGCACTAGCAACTCCAAGCAGAAACTATTAAGGCTGGGTTCACAAGGGTGCAATGCGTTTTGCACGCGCGTGATAAACTGAAGTTCAGGTTTCGGTTCAAGGTTGTGTAGATGTAATTATTTTCCCTTATAACATGGTTATAAGGGAAAATAATAGCATTCTTTAATACAGAATGCATAGTACAGGGTCAATTGAGTGTTAAAAAATAAAAATTAACTCTCCTCCTCCAATTGATCGAGTAGCTGGCAGTCTCCTGTTTCTTTAGGACCTGTGGTGACATCCCTGAGCTAATCACATGGTTCAGTCACATGGTCCATCACCACGGTGATGGACCATGTGATTGGACCATGTGATGTCCCCACAGGTCCTTTTAAGGCTGGCAGCTCATGATTAAAGAAGTAAAAAGAGATCGCGTAGTTGCCGATCAAGAGGAGGGGAGTTAATTTTTTTTTTATTTTTTAACCCTCAATTGACCTTGTACTAAGCATTCTGTATTAAAGAATGCTATTTTCCCTTATAACCATGTTTTAAGGGAAAATAATACTCATCTTGGCAACCATGCGTGAAAATCGCACCGCATCCGCACTTGCGATTTTCACGCAGCCGCATTCACTTCTATGGGGCATGCGTTGCGTGATGAACGCACAATATAGAACATGCTGCGATTTACAAGTGATGCGTGAATATCACTGCTCGTATGCACAGCCCCATAGACGTGAATGGGTCCGGATTCAGTGTTGGGTGCAAAGCGTTAGGTGGTGTAGGAGAAGAGTCTCAAAGTATCACTAACTTTTCACACAACTTTTGATAGGTTATAGATGCATATCAAAACCTGTATTTGGTGGAGGTCTAAGTGCTAAAAACCCCTGACGTTTTCTAGAACGAGGGGAGAGACGCATCCGCGCTCTCTCCTTGCTGCACAAGATCCAATTCTATCCTCGCAAGCGAGGTTGTAGATGCCGCGTCATTCTCCCTCCAGGGATGAGAGCAATGACAAAATGCAACCGTGACCAAAGCAGCCAAAAAGGATGCGAACAGAGAAATGGTCTGTGGTCCCCACCGGCAGAACCACAACTTATAGGGGTTGTCTTGCTAATTGCCTATCATTTCTACCTGTTGTCTGTTCAATTTGCACAACAGCGGGAGACATTAAGTCGCAATCAGTGTTGCTTCATAACTGGACAGATTGATTTCAGACATGTGATTGACTTTGAGTTACATTGTGTGTAAGAGCAGTGTGTGTATATATGTGTATATATATGTGTGTATATTTAGCACTCCAGTAGATAAAGTGAAAAATGGTGGACCCTTTATTGACCCCTTCTGCAACGTTTCAACCACTCAACGGCCCCCTTGCCAAATCGGAAAGACATCGTCTATGTACCGCCACCACCCCAGTACATGACTGAAGTGTTGGGATACATAGACAAGGTCCTCCTCGAGGGCCGCCATGAAGACATTTGCGTACGTGGGCGCCACATTTGACCCCATGGTGGTTCCCCGTAACTATAAGAAAAAACAATCCATAAACAAATAATTGTTCCTCAGAACCAGATCCAAAAGTTGGCTAATAAAATCCTGACAATCCACAGAGTATTGGCTATCCAGCAGACATCTCCGGACAGCCGACACTCAGGATTGTTTTTTTATTTTTAACCAGATGGATCCTCAAAAGACGCCATCACGAGTCTCTATACTGCTATTGATCACTCCAGGGGAGAGTCTGCTGTCCGGAGATGTCTGGTGGATAGCCAATACTCTGGATTGTCAGGATTTTATTATCCAACTTTTGGATCTGGTACTGAGGCACAATTATTTTTTTGTTTTATGAATAGTTTTTTCTTAGTTATAGAACAGTCCTATCCTTGTCCGTAATACAGAAACGGAATGCACACGGACATGGAAAGAAAATGCGCTCTTTGATAAATAAATAAAAATCATTGGAGAAGCTCTGCCTGGATTTATGGTGCAGAATCCACACCAAAATTTTAGTCTAAATTACTTTTTATGAACCTACCCTAAGGCAACGCAGACTCCAACTAACAATTCCCTTCATAGTTTTGAAGGTTACAATATTCCTTTGTCCAGTTCCTCTCCCGCACCCCAGATGAATTGTGATGGACTTTTTTTTTTTATATATTTTTTTTTTTATATCGTGCTATACAAATGAATATTTTGATGTGACATGTACGGTACTTCTCGATGTTGCTTCTGTGTGTAGAGACTGATCTGCAATTTGTTTTTCTGCAGGGACCTATTCACTCGCTGGCCTTTACTCCTAATGGAAAGTTTCTAGCTAGCGGAGCTACAGATGCCAGAGTCTTGCTTTGGGACATTGGCCATGGTTTAATGGTTGGAGAGTTAAAGGGTCACACCAACACAATCTATGCACTTAGATTTAGTCGTGATGGCGAAATTTTAGCATCAGGTAGGTTAAATTCACAGAACAATACATGTGAATGGTGTTTTCACCCCCCCCCCCCCCCCCAAAAAAAAAAATTCCTAGGTAACATGCAGAGTTGATCACAGATCGGTGGAAATTATCAGCTTGTCCATATCTTCTTATACTCTCCTTAAAATTGAAATGATCTGCAGCCCTGTGCTTTATCCTTCTAGATGGAACACCCTTGTGGAAAGAAGTATATATTAGGGGATGTGCAGCCAGTAATATTGACCTATTCTGAGGATAGGTAATAACCATTGCTGGCTGCTCAATCCCTTTAAGGAATGGTTTCTTCAGTTTGCTGTGTACTGTGAATTTGCTAAATCATCTTTTCCTTTATATCCATTCTAGGTTCGATGGATAATACAGTTTGTTTATGGGATGCAATAAAGGCTTTTGAAGATTTGGAAACGGATGACTTTACAAGTGCTACAGGTCATATAAACTTACATGAAAATTCCCAAGACTTACTGCTCGGTTCTTACATGACCAAATCCACCCCTGTTATCCACCTTCATTTCACAAGAAGAAACCTCCTCCTGGCGTCTGGAGCGTACAGCCCGCAGTGATGAAGCGTCCAGCCAAGGGCCGAGGCCAACTTATGCAATGAAGTTACCAAATGGGATTCCGATGTCAATTTCCGCAAGATCCTCTTGCATTCACTGCACTGCCTTGGTCGCCCTAGGGATAGGCTTTATATGGAAAGCAACAGGGCTGAAAGGCATATGCAGAAATGGTGCTGTGATCGAATGACTGTTATAGTTGAGCACTGAGTGCTTGTGTACATGTAACACTGCATCTATGTATTAGACTGTCTTCAGTGGTGGTCTCAGATTTCAGGGGCAATGAGGAAGCATTGGAAGTGCCTCACACGATTGTGCTGTCGGTACCACCGTTTTCAGTGGTGCAGCTGTCCCTGGGAATTGGGAAGCGGTCAAAGCTTGGCGTCCCTCACACAACATGTCAGAAGATGGTTTTTAAGGTTGACTTGTCAGTTAAATTTATGCTGAATAGAGGACCTTCACTTTATCACTATGCTATTTTCCATGGTGATTTCTATATTATCTTTAGCATTGTGTCGCCATAGAGGTAACCTGTTCTTGTGGGGCGGGGGGAGATCCTAGTGGTCGGACCCTGACAGATCACACTTATCACCTATCCTGTGGATAGGGGGTCAGTTTAAGGCTGGGGGCTACATGCCAATCTGGGAAGTGACCAAAGCTTTTTGTGTTCAGTGTAGCCATTGGGTCACAAAAAATCCTGTGATGGTTGTGGCAACGTGGTAGTCCTGCTGCGTCCCCATTTCAGTGACTGCAGTGCTACACAGAGACCTTTGGTTGCAAGAAGGGTGTCAAGGCTGAAATTGCTATGTAGCCCCAACCTTAAAGGGATTTTCAGGCAGAACTCCCCACCAGCATGGCTGGACCTGTGACGGCAATCTCGCTCACCTAATCCCTTCCAGCTCCTTCCCTTGCTGCTGCAGATCTATGGTCTCTGCATATCAACATCTGGTCTGATGCGGGTGATGTGTACCCCATGTGTCATGTAACCACTTTGGGGAAAGCGGAGGAATCAGAGTCCTGCAGCAATGGCAGGGGAATGAAGGAGCCAAAACCCGGCCACGGGGGATGAGGCAAGAATGATTCCTCTGCAGTTCTGGCCATGCTGGGAAGTGGGGTTTGCCGAAAAGGACTGAACAACCCCCTTTAATCTGGCATATAATGCATGTGAGCAGATATTACACCCAATCTAATGTGCTAATCATGCCGGATGATAATATATACTCTTTATTATAATGCTATTAATATCAAATAATATTGTACAAGGGGAGCATGCAATAAGGCGACTGCAAAATATTGTGTGACAAAAGGAATATGGAGCCAAAGAGCTAATGAGGCATCTGAATCGGCACCAACCACAGAAGCATCCCCAGTGGACAAGGCTCCATAGTAAAATGTCAGGTGTGGTGGACCCGGTGTATGGAGCGAGACTTACTTTCCCACCCTCTTGTGGTGAAAAATATAAAATGTGACACAATCTTTGCGCAGGTAATCACCAAAAAGTCGCAAAGCCCTATTTTGAAAGCTTTTGAAGCCGCTGTTTGTTGCAGATGTCTCTTTGGTTTATTATTTTGCCGTTTCCTTATTGGGTGCTGTTACTCGGCTTGTCCACCAGATGTCTCCCCCAATGGATTCATTTTTTTATTTGCACATGTAAGGCTACTTTCACACTGCTGTCTGTGAGATCCGTTTCAGGGCTCTCACAAGCGGCCCCAAACGGATCAGTTTAGCCCTAATGCATTCTAAATGGATAAGGATCCGCTCAGAATGCATCAGTATGGCTCCGTTCCGCTCAGCAGGCGGACACCCGAACGCTGCTTGCAGCGTTTTGGTGTCTGCCTGGCGGTGCGGAGCCAAACGGATCCATCCTGACTTACAATGTAAGTCAATGGGGACGGATCCGTTTACATTGACACAATATTGGTGTAATTGTAAACAAATCCGTCCCCCATTGACTTTCAATGTAAAGTCAGGACAGATCAGTTTGACTTACACTTAGACTTTTTTTTTTTTTTACTAAGTTATGCAGATGGATCCGTACTGAACTGATACCATCGTTTGCATTTATAGGTGCGGCTCCGCACCTAACGCAGGTGTGAAAGTAGCCTAATCCTAGTTATATGATATTAGTAGCATCGCAATGAAGATTTCTTTTTCTCGTCACTTTGTCCTGCATGATTACTGCTCTAGGTGTAGAAATATACAAACAGGCCACATTACTACGTGTCTTTGTATAGTGGTTTAGATTATTTTTTTTACTGGCAGCTATGCTTATATCCATCCATCCATCAATAACCATACAATCCACTGAGTTGTTAAAGCAGACATATTTCAGGATATATTTACAACCTCAAAGGGGTTGTTCATTATTTTTATATTGACGGCCTATGCCTAGGGTAGGCTATTGATACCTTATTGGTGGGGGGCTGACAACCCGCACCCCTGCCAATCAGCTGTTTCGGAGTAGTTCTGTATATTGTGTAGTGGATGGAGCCGGTTCCTGCAGTGGTACTGCCATTTAAGTGAAAGGAGTTTCGGCTCCTTGCCTCCACACCACATGTCAATGGGTCTGCGTCCGCATCCGCAAGTGGTGTGCACACAGCCAGTGCCTGTAAATTTCCACTTGCGCTTTTGGGCATGAGCCCTTAAGGCAGGGATAGCCAACCTGCGGCTCTCCAGCTGTTGTAAAACTACAATTCCCGGCTGTAGGCAGTCTGGGCATTCTGGGAGTTGTAGTTTTGCAACAGCTGGAGGGCCGCAGGTTGGCCATCCCTGCCTTAAGGTTGTATCGATATTAGCATCATGGTGTCTGACAGTGGATCAGTTTTCAAGTAGATCCCATTGATTTATAATGGGTTGGGGAATATTCACACGCGACAGATTGGTTGAAGTTTCTGCCTCTATACCCTGTTCTATACATCTGAATGAGGGTATTTTGTGTGTGGTTTTGTTGTTTTCAGAAACTGCCTCCTTTTGACCTTTTACTCTTATTTTTTTTTTGCTTTCTGAAACTGTTTGACCTTTTAGGCCTCTTTCACACGAGCGTGACGGATTAGGTCTCTCTCAGCATCTTTAAAGGGAACCTGTCACCGGGATCTTGGGTATAGAGCTGAGGACATGGGTTGCTAGATGGCCGCTAGCACATCCGCAATACTCATTCCCCATAGCTCTGTGTGCTTTTATTGTGTATAAAAACTGATTTGATACATATGCAAATTAACCTGAGATGAGTCAGAGCTTGAAAAATATGACTCTTCTCTAGTCACACAAGTAAGATATGACTTTTATGTTAATTTGCATATGTATCAAATCGTTTTTTTTTACATAATAAAAGCACACAGAGCTATGGGGACTGGGTATTGCGGATGTGCTAGCGGCCATCTAGCAACCCATGTCCTCAGCTCTATACCCAAAATCCTGCTGACAGGTTCCCTTTAAAGGGACACTTCTGTTAAAAAGGGGTATTTTTTTTTTTAATTATACTCTGCATTCATAGAAATTTTTTTGAAAAAGTTTGCATTTGTGACTGTTTTTTCATTCCAGCATTAATATGCCATTGAAAATTTAATATTGACTTTCTCTAACTGTCAGCACAAAGAAAACTCCTATACAGAGATAGGGAATCTACTGTTGGTTTACTGCTGCTGTGAGGGAAAGTATAATAGTAGAATCTGAGGTACAGTATGGCTCCTCTTCTCTTGATAGGCCTAGAAAAGATGTCTACAGAAGAGCATTGCACTTAATGGGCATCTGGCAGCAGGTTTGTACCTATGACACCGGCTGACCTGTTACATGTTCACGTGGCAGCTGAAGGCATCTGTGTTGGTCCCATGTTCATATGTCCCCGCATTACTGAGAAAAATGATATTTTATTATATGCAAATGAGCCTCTTGGAGCAACGGGGGTGTTGTCATTACACCTAGAGACTTTGCTCTCTCTGCAATGGCTGCGCCCTCTCCAGAGGGTGCAGAGCCTCTAGGTGTAACAGCAATGCCCCCCGTTGCTCCTAGAGGCTCATTTGCATATATTGAAACATCTTTTCTCAGTAATGCGGACACATATGAACATGGGACCAACAGACACCTTCAGCTGCCTAGTGCACATGTAACAGATCTGCTGCCAGATGCCCTTTTTATCAATGTGATGTTGTAATTGAGGCACTACAGGGGCCTGTCCGACCAGAGTGAATGGCCTGAGTAAGAAAAAAAAGCAAGTGAGGCAGTCTGCTGAGCTAAAAGTCCAAACAAAAAGGAAGTACAATACACTGAGTGATGTAAAAATTAGAGCCAGAACCCATCCACCAAAAATCAGTCTTCATGTATAGGCTATTAAAGCCCTGTAAGGGCTCATGCACATGACTGTTGGATGTTTTGCAGATTGTGGATCTGCAAAACAGATAACAGCCGTGTGAATTCTGCGGTATGGCCATGCAGTAATCTGTATTTTTTTTTACAGTACATACACAGAAAAAAAATGTTCATGTTCATGTGCATGAGCCCTAAATTGTCAGATCTCCTCCACAGTATGG